>NC_045480.1:64838636-65082614 GCF_009650955.1 Corvus moneduloides
TAAGTTACGGTCTTAACGTATCCCTAAGGAATTCAGTGGGGTTTTTTTCTGACTTTAAACAAGTATTTTTCAGTTCAGTTTAAAATAAAATAAATCAGGCATGCCATATGTCTTAAAATATTGGTATGACAGTTAATATCCAGAATTCTTCCTTTTATAACTCTCAGTGGATCCTGGAGTTTTTGTTCATAAGTATTATTGGAAATGACATCTAATATTAAGGATATGCATTATAGAGTTTCTACATATTTTTAGAACTTTTGAGAAGTTTGACACCCTTCATCATCAGTAAGAGGGGTATTTTCATGCATTTGATTTATCATACGGTTCATGTGGTTGCAGTATACAAGTTTCATAAAAGAAATTCAGGTTTTAGTATGTGTAATTCCTTGTAACTTGAGTGTGAACTTTCCATTATGGTTACATTGCAAATCTCTTTTCATGATGCATAATCATATGTTGAAGTTAGAGACTCCTTATCAAAAATATCCTGTTATTCCTCTCTTTAATGGATTTTTTTTATCCTTTTCTTGGTAATCTGGCGTGAAGAGGGAACAGATTTATCAGAGCAGCTCCTCTGCTAAATTAAGCTCTTGGACATTTAATGCTTTGCGAACTAACATAATTTGACTTCTTGACAAACTTTTGTCCCCTTTAAGTCCTATTTCACTTGCAGAGTCTGATCCTTATGCAAAACTACTTCCTGTGTGCTGTGCCTGATCAGTGTTGGAATGTTTGCCCTGTTGTTCCATGTTACTCGCTTTCATCTAATGAGTCTGGGAAAAGCAACTGATACCACCCCTTTGAATCCAAACTATTAATAAGGCAACACAATTAAGTGTTTCACTCAATTTCAGCTGTAATTATTGATGACATCACATCTTCAGTGAGATCCTAATGAATGGGGCCTCTGAGCTACAAGAAACACCCATAAAATCAGCAGGGTTACATGCAGAGTTCTGCTTTGTACACTGCATTTTGATATCAGCCTCACTTTTTGTCCTGCTATATGTAAAAATAGCCAGTATATTTCTAGGAAAATTGCAAACATGACAATCTTTCTATCCTGAAAGACTTTATACCACACAGCAACCTACAGCAAACCAATTGTTCAGAAATACAATTTTGAAAAACGGGACTAAAATTAAATATATCCCTCCTTGGCTATTAAGGCACAGACAAGATGAGAGCTAAAGGTTACTAATTTTCCTGAAAGATGGTGGGGAGCAGAGTTAAAAAGCTTCTCTAAATGTGTTGTATGGGAACTTGATTTTTGAAATAAAATTTATAGGAGCTCTACAAGCTGTTTTCCCCTCAGGAGTCTGTAGAGCATTTCATTAGAAATGAAAGGTTATAGGCAAGCCAGTGCTCGCACCATTGACCTTTCACTAGATGGCTTTCTAAAGCAGTGTTCAATGTCTCTAAAGGATGCAAATGTTCTTTCTTCAAAACACAGCAACTCTGAGCCTTACATTAAAGGAGTCTAATTTAGAGAATTACAGGATTGTTGAGTTCAAGCCACTGTACTGACAAGCTCTGTAAAAAGAAGTTTACCTTTTCTAATTCTGACATGGTTTTTTCATCCCTCACTTTGCCCTTGACATCAATAGTGTTCCTCTTTCTTTAGCTTCTCAGTGTGGGTTAAGGGGACTGAAGCTGAGAAAGAAAGAGAAGTTTTCATCAAACATCTGCTTTTGATATTGATTGCCAGTTTGAGTTATAGATGATGCTTTAGTGGGTGAAAGACTCCAGCTGGTCCCCCTGTTCAGGGGGCAAAGAGAATTAAAAATAAAAGGTTTCTGCAGAGTTGCTATCTGTCCATGTATCGACACCCCAGGATTTGTTAATGCTTTCAGAGAACACCACCTTGCTTTTTTAGGTAAGCACTGAAAATGTTTAATGAGCAACAGCATTGTTTCCTTCTCAGGGGCTGAGAGAAGTTGGAGAGGATTTTATGTTTTCCCATGAATATTAACACTTAGAGGTACTGGGAGGGAATGTGAGATAAAATTATAGAAGTTCTAATCTTTCCTCTATCTCTTAGCTGAAATTCTTCCATTTCAAGAAAACAGAGGTTAAATATTTATTGTAAAAAGAATAACTTTGTAGGTTTGCAGCTCAGAAGAAACAGATATCCAGACATCCCAGCTAAATGTGTTCATCACAGAATCAACTGGGTTGGAAAAGACCTTTGAGATCATCGAGTCCAACCTAGTTACTGAACGGATGGACCTCCCATGAGATCAGAGTTTCAACTTTATTCATAAAAGGTAGGAGCTTCTGTGTGAGTTTGAGTGTCAACATGATGCTTACATCAGGCTTTAAAGAATCTTAAACATTAGATCAAATGAAACGCAAACTACCAATTAAAATATTTTTGTGCAGTCATCATAAATTTTAATTAGTTCATTTGGCTTTATGTACCTGTATAGAGTTTTTAAAAGAATTAATTATTTTAAACCCACAAATTTACCCTATGTAAAAGCTCAGCTTTTCTCCAAAATGGATACAATTATATATTAGACCTTGGCAATGGTGCCTTCTTGATTTTGTAGCAGAAGTACTGACATAACATTTGGAATCACAACTGTCTCTTTCATGAAACAAGCCTTTCAAAAAAAAAAAAAAAAAAAAGCAAATCAATATCTATTTTTATTTTATAATTGAAGAATATTGAATGTATCTCAAAATGTCTATACTCATTTATATTTGTCTTCAACAATGCTTACTATAAAATGATATGCTGTATTAATTAAGATAAAATATTATGAACTTACTGGACTAAACTAGTCTAATTGGCAGAACTCTGATTAAACCGAATGCAGGAAGTCTAATGCTTTACTACTTAGCCTTAGGTAAGTGCTTTTCTGAAAATGCTTGGCCTTTGGCAAATTATTTAAAGAAAGAATTCTGGTCTCTGTCACACTAAACTTGCCATCTGACCTTAAGCATGTCACTTATTTATTTAAAAATGTCTCTAAGATAAGGTTTTTTTTCTCATCTTGCTGCTTTCCATTATGACTTTCTTATAAGAACAGGTGTGGGGAAAACCAGCCAAAACAGGATAATTTCTTTAGACTTTCTCAGGGAATATTTTAGTTGGAATTTCATGAATCTCTGATTAACTATTAATTACATAATTTTTTAAGGCATTGGATATCTAGGAATGGTAGCAGTTCTTGTTCAAGTGTAATACCTGAATTGCCAGGTGTTTATTCAATGACTAAGTTTGATTTTCCAAGGCTCTGGAAGACTTTGTACATTTAAAGATCAGATACAAGTAAAGATAAAGAGACCTAACTGGGAATGCATGGCAAGCTCTTTCAAAAGTTCTAAGCTTTGTGTTTGTTTATGATCTATATGCTAGGTTCAGTGACTACTCTATTGGCTCAATTTATTTAATTTAGTAAATTACGTAGCTGTTCAACATGATTTAGTTTAATATCGATATGCTCTTTGGATGGTACGTTTCATTCAATCTGTGATGTATTTGATGTAGCAGGTGCAGTGATTTTGATTCAATATATTAAGTATCTGATTAGATAGGTTATGTATCTGATTTGGAATATGGCTTATTTAATAGACTGTGCATTTCTTTTCTGTGTAAGCTGCAGTAAATTCTCAATTTATTTAATCCAGTATGTGATATATCTGCAATATATGTAGTTGTAGTTAATGTTTTTATGGGAGTCTGTAATTCATCTGCAATATTTCTAAATTTTGAATAAATTGTATTTCATATATATCCTCAGAGGCTAGAAGGCGACTTTAAATCATAATGTGAAGAATACTGAGCAAGCTCATTTGTTGTGAATATCACTGGATGCAATCGCTCTTTATAAATGTTGCCATTTGTGAAGCATCTTGAATTCCAAATGGCCTTCACAGTGCCACAGCACTGTACTTTTGATTGCATGTTCCAAAATTATTGGCTAGATAAAAACAATCTATTAGAGACACTTGACAGCAGTACAGTAACCTTCTTGGAAAACACATTTGCAGCACTTCTGTTTCAATCCTAAGAAATTATAGTAGAGACAATAAACACAGTAACAGACAGAAGATCCAGGCCAAGATCTAGCCATGTTGCTTGCTGGGCATCCTTAATTCTGCTAACTGAATTCTGGAATAGTATGACATGTCTGTATCTTCCTATGGTTTATAAGGTAAGCCCTAAATGAATGTTTGACCTCTTCAGTGTGTAGGAAGCCAAACAAAACACACTTCAGATTTCACAACTCTAATATTGGCATCTATTTTTCAGGTGATATCAAAGAAAAAGGTCAAAACAAAGCAAATAATCCAAAAAGCCCTGTTTAAGACATAGCACTTGTAAAGAAATATTTATGTTTCCAAGAAAAGTCTTTCAGAGTTTATGATCCGTTAATGATATACAAAATCTTTGATCAGATATTTAACAAAAGAGCCAGCTACAAAAATCAGGGATAATTTCATTAAGAATTTAACCATTAAGTTATAGAATAAGGAAAGATAAAAAGATCATCTGAGACCTAATGAGACAGTAAGGCAAAAATACAATATTTGGAGCAGAAATTGGATCATCTTGTGGATTCCATCCTATATATTAGCGCAATTTCTGGAATTCTTTTCTTAATTGCATGATTGTGTTTAAACACCTAAACAGATTTAGGTAGTTGTAATATTTCCATAAAGAAGAAATTTACATATTCTCACTGTTGTAAAAATATTCAATCAGATGTGAAGGTGGAAAATTATATAAATCGCTACTTTTTTCAATTAAATTTTAAAAAATCCTAAGGGAAATGGGTAAAATCATTGCAGTGACTCAAAACCAGAATTCCACATTTCTTTTTGTCAAGAATATTTTATGTTACCATCTCTTACGGTGTAGAAGGAAAAAAAAAGAAGAAAACCACCTTCATACTTAAAATTCTTTTTGTCCATTAGGAGGAAGATTTAATCAGTTACAGGTTTGATCTTTTTCTCCTCTGAAAAAATCCAGTCCTGTCTGTCACTTGCTGTGAATTGCACTACATGTCTATCTGATGTAACTTATGAAAGTAGGAAATGCAATTCTACCTTTTAAAGTGTGAAGGATCCCTACCTACTCCTCCAGTCAGTTGATAGGATACTGAAGTGGTTTTAGTCTGTCAAGTGCACAAATTTATCTCCATCTACATTTGATGCCAAGATATAAAACCAGATAGCTAGCAGATAATTAATTCTACTTCACAACTAATAGATGCATTCTAAACAGAAGAGTGACAGATGAGTACTACTTTCTCTTTTACTTTGCAATTCTAAAATAGTAGTAAAATGCTTAAATGTTTGCAATGAAAAAAGAATGTGTAAAATAATTTAGATATTGTCTGACTTGTAGTGAAGAGATTTAATACTTACTAGTGCTTTAAAACAAAAAGGTAGCTGTGGCAGGAGACAGGAAGGAAAACAAAATATACTTCCTGGAAATTAATGGTTAAAAGGGTCCAGAAACTCCCTTCTCTTCATCCAGACTAACTGGACTGCTGAAAGAAAATGTTTCATTGTACGTTTGTCACCAAAACTGATAAAATTTCACTTCACTAAAGCTGCAGTTTAAGAGCATCTTGGCCCATATTTGTGTGTATGTGCCCACCACCCCTCAGAATGGGGTGGGACAGTCAGATGCAGGTATGGATTCATTACCTGTCTGAGTCTTACTGTGCTACCTCACAGGTTGTAATCGCTGCTTTAACACTGTCCTAGTTCACAGTGCACTATTCCCATCTTTCATAGCTGAAAAAGGGTTGCTGAGGACTCTCACTTACAATGAAAAGTTTAAATTTTCCCCCTTCTCCTCCAGGTATTTCTGTAGAGTGGAAGGTGAAAGATGCGGAAGCTGTACCTTTAGCCATGAGTACCTTAGGTAATCCTGATTTTGTGAATCAGTCTCAAGGGAGCCATGACTGCTGATGCAATTTAACTCAGCATTAAGGGCTAATCTAAAGATAGGTTTGCTGTAAAACTTGCCAGCATGGCTCTGTCAGGGGTCTGACAAGTTATCTCTGACCAATGTGGAACTGCTGGCAGAAGTTAAATTTAGATGTAGTTAAAAAAGACAACTGAAGAACCCAAACTGGCTTTCTCTGGTAAGACTTTATATGCCCCAGGAGAGCTAGCATAACTATTTATAAAATAATAATTCTGCTGATGGTTGTTAGGTCTAGAGGAAGGGTGGCAGTTCTCTTGTCTGGTGATTGGCATTCAAAAATTGCTGTCAAATTCTGAGATACTTGCTTAAGATTCTCCTAGAGTCAACAGGGAGAAATAGGCACCATCAGGTAATAATTCTAGATATTTGGGATGATTGACTAACTGTTAAACCTTTAGCCTCACATGAGAAGAAATTCATCTTGGTAACATTTTGCTAACAGTGCATTTCAGAATCGAAGTATTGAAAATTAATTACAAGTGTATGTAAGGCCTAATTTCAATTAGTTCAAAGTACAGCTGACATTTTTATTGTCATACATCATCCAAAATAATTCCAGTCATCCTCAATCTTTTAGTTTGAGGATTTTATTATGAAGATTGAAAAAAGTCTTGTTTTGCATTTCAGTTGAGTAGCTTCTGTCATGGCTACAGTGCTATAAATTCCTTCAAGTTCTAAGAAACACCTCAGCAAACACCTCAAGCAACAAGTCAGTTCATTATAGTGTGAGTTTACACAAGATTCTGAAAGAGATTTTTTTTGTTTCTGTGTTTTTGCAAATAATTAATTTGTGTTTAATTCTTATTTGCACTGTAAAAGCACTCTGCCTCCACTGTTCATTCCTGGAAACTTGAGCAAGATGAGACAGATGAGGCTGCCGGACACTGAATGCAAACAGATAACTTCTTGTTACTGTTCATATCATAATCAGGTAGTGCTTCCTTATCTGATTCAAAATTAATATAATGTCAAATTAATGATAAATAAAAATCAGATTTCATATAATATTTAAGTAAAGATATCAAGTGCAATTTGGATTTATTTTCTTTTAAATATCTCTGAGTGATTTTTCACAAGAGATAATTTGAGAACTCCAAGTTTTGATAAATTCATTAGCAGAAATATCTGAAATTCACTTTAAATGCATTTGCTCAATTAAAATTTACTTGAGGTTGTTTCTGCTCAATCTCTTGGCATGTAACATGAAGCCTATTTGAACTCTATTAAAAATCCCAGGAGTTGCTCTGTTGGTTCACTTCTAGTTTTCAACAGCTGCCCTGAAAGTTCACACAAAATCCATACTACAAGATATCCAACACTACTTCTTGAAGACTTAGAAAAGTCTGAAGGGGATTCTACAGACCTATTCAAATAAATGGTAAATTAGTAACTTTCAAAGTATTAGCAGAGCATGCTTAAAATTATAATCAGCTTAATTCAGAATTCTGTCAGCTAGTTTTCTTTTAAGAGCCTGGTAAATTAGGCAAGCATATTTCGTTAGTATTTTTTCAAATTTATGTGATGCTGTATTTCAACAATTGTGCAGATACAGATTTTACTTATTACCTGCCACCAGTAATGACAGTGTTTAATGTTTATCCTCTCCAGGCTGTGATGCCTTCTGACTTTGTAGATCCATGGGCATAATGTCATTGAAAATCCAAGTACTTACCATAGATGACTGCAATTAATGTTAAAGGGAACTTAAGAATTATACGTGCCACTGCCATTATCACTAATGGAAATTTCACATGTAAATTGCCATGCATGGAAATAATATGCTTCTTAGTAGGCTTTATCTAAAAGTCATCTGTGCAAGCAGTCAATTTAAATCATTAATTCAGTCCTCTTACACCATGGCAAATATTTCTTTTTAAAAATCAGGTTACTGATTTTAATGTTAAGAATTATCTTTATGCTATTTAAATTATAGAAAATTAGAGGCTAGTGTATGCATGACTGTGACATCAGCTTTCATTGATTTCTTGAGGTCATAGTCAAACACAGCCTTAAACACAACATTGAGAATTCACCTCTTCCACAGCTTCCTTGGTGTACATGCTTCCAGCAAACTGGTTTCCTGTAAGTGATGGGCATCAAGAATGGCCGAGCTTCAAAAGATAATTGCTAACCCATTAGCACCAAAATGAATCCTTGAAGTGGTACATGGATAGGGCATCACTGAAAGCCATTCATGAGGAAAAAGCCAACCCCATTGACATGAGGGTATGAGCCAGTAAGGTCTTACCCAGGGATGTTATTCTTTCCTCTGGAAATAATGTAGGCAATGAAAGGTAAAGAAGTCAAATTAGAATAAGCAGTGCTCTCTATTGTCTGGGAAAAATGCAAATGTCCTTGCAACTGTGAAGAGCACACAATCCCATGACAAGTGGGATAAAAGATCACCCAACTCTCATCAAATAGAAATGCAGGTCAGCTGATTTAGGCTACTCTTTGCCACAGTTGCTTTGAAAAGATAAAAAAGAGATGTTAGTGCAGAGTTCAGAAAGTCATCTGAGATACATATGATGGGGTTTGGCACAGCAAGGTAAAAGGAGAGTGAAATAATTGTACACGTCAAGTCCAAGTCTGCCAAACTGCAGTGCAGGAGCATCTGAACTGATCAAAAAGCAAATAAGCCACTTGCATTGGTAAACTTATGGCTGAACTGAACACGATTATCAAATGTAGTATAGATAGATATAGCTATTGAGAAGAAAGAGCTAGGAAAATGAACCTGGGAGCCAGGTATCTGAAAGGTCTGAAAAAGAAGGTTTCAGTATTACTGGAAAGTCCTTGTTTGCAGTCTTTCTTCCAGAGCCTTACCTGTATTTTATGCAATGCTGGCAGTTATCTTTTCCACGTTTGTGCCTTTACTTATCCAATTCAGTCATTTCCCCACTTCTCTCTCAGGAGTTCCTCTTGTTTATGATTTCCTCTTGCATTTCACTATGGTACAGCTTTTGAAAGCATGAATTAGCTTCTTTCAGGTGTATTTAAACAGCCTTACAATTCTGCATATGAAAACTGTACAACCATACGTAGTTATCTTTATAGTTTTCATTTCCTTCATCTCTAAGTGTCAGAGATGAGCATATTAAAATTCTTTGACCAGGATTCTTAAGTGGCATTTGACTGCTTTAGTGCCTTATTTCTCTTTTGTTCTTGCAATGGTGAGGTCTGTGATTTGCAACTTTTATTGTTGTTTTATTGGGAATTTCATGGACTGCAGTTTTCCTTGATTACATTATATAGTGCCACATATCACTCTAAAATGTAAACCATTATGAGAGTCTAAACTAAATGTTCATTTAATTTCCCAGTCTAAAATGAAGCAATATAAGACTAAGAACTGTGTATTAAAGAACACATTTTCAGTGTTCCAGTGTATAGTGTAAACATTACAATGTATTTTCATGTCCTGAAGTGCTATAGGTAAAATTTAATAGAGAGTAGGTTGTACTCAATTCATTAAGCACATTTATGAAGACATTATCTTTTAGCTACAATGGATTTAAGTAACTCAAACCAGATCTTTTTTAAAGTTTAAATAATTCCATATTTAGGAATAGTTAGAAGTTTCAGACAAACCCACACCCTTTTCCTTTCTGTTTTTCAGCAGCTTGTGCCTTTGGATGTTCGGAAACTGTTTAAAACTCTGACACTGTTGTATCAGGATTAGATGATACAGTTAATTGTTCTGTGTACTTGCTCCAGGTCAACATGCTGAGAGCAGTAGTAAAGTAAAATGCTCTGGTCAAGTTGTTCTTTTACTTTAATGATGTAAAAATCATATTTGTTTGATTTACACAAAGTAAAATTATCTGCTTTAACTTTACGTTCCTTAATTAAAAATTGGCTGCCTTTCTGTATTATATTTTACATAACTCTTAAATTGGCATAGAATTTTTAATGTATCCCACTAATAAAGTATATAAGGCTTAGAAAAGTTCTTTTAGAATGAAAAATTCCATTTCTTTTGTCCTAATCAGTTTTCTATTTAGCAAAGCATATGTAGAAATTACAGCTTTTTGCACAGATTTATTTTAGCCTAGTGAAACAATTTAATTAGGCAAATGGTAACTTCATATATGGTTATCAACTGATATTTTCAACTTTTGATTTATTCCAAGTGTTTCATACACAATCTCCCTGATGCTGTATGATGAAGCTTTGTAATTTCTGGAGACAATGATACTATACTAAATTACTGTTTAAGAGGTACAGAGATACATTGTTTATAAATCTAACCTTTCTTTTAGTCTCCTGTGTCAAAGGTGCAGTGAAAGAACATAAACCTCGTAAGATGATGATGGTGAAAGCAAGACATAAAAAATTATAAAATGCCATGAATTGCATTCCTAAATCTCTCCCACTGTCAAAATCTGAGAGATCAGATAGAAAAATAACGTTATTTACTTAATTCCCTTCTCAGGAAAAAGATCTATATATTATGTTTTGAGTTTGTTTTACACTGTTCTGAATCTTTCTTCATGCCCATTTTATCAAAGGTTATGATGAAAACGAAATGTTTGTGTGATTTTTTTCCCCTGGGACAGAAAAATACAATTTTGTGTGTCCTGTGCATTTCCATAGTAACGTTCAATTATTTTCACAGCAAACCTTCTCTTTCAAGCACAGAAAACCAAACGCAACAAAAACCATTTAGTAAGGGAAGCCATTTGGAATTTTGAGGAACCACAGTGTTTCTTGCCCAATGGATTTTGCGTTTATTGAGGACAGTCATAAATAACTTTAAAATATTCCAGTGTGATAGGATGGAGCTGCAGATTAGGTCATCATGGAATTATAGTTCCCTTGCTTAATGATTTTATAAAATTGCCTGGCAATCCAACAAAGAGAAGGAGCACGACGTGGTGAATACAGGCTAATTAAACCAATAATTGCTTCTTCTTGTGTTCCCAGATAATGTGCCCCTGATAATTTTAAACGAAGTTTTGAAGCTGACTTCTTGAATGAAATGCTGTGCTAGTTAAAGCTCCACTAACTCTCCGTGTGCACAGAAACTGGCCTACTTCTCAAGGTCCCTGGCACTGCTCAGACAAGTATTGCCACAGCGCACAAAGTGTACGGGAATATCTTTCCTGTATGTCTGGTAATGGGGCCCTGAATTCCTGTGTTTTCCCTCTTTGCAATATTGTGACTAGATCATCTGATTTCCCTGAGCAATTCCAAAATTAGAGGCTGCAAATTAAGTCTTTGATGTTTTTTAAGACTTAGGAAAAGATGCAAACTTCTGTGTATCTCAGGAATGCTAGTGTAAATCTAGAGTAACTCCGTCGAGACTTAGGAGGACTTTTTTTAGTTATATCTGTGTCAAATGCAAGTACATGACTGTTGACTGGCAGCTATGTTTAGAACTTGGGAAATATTTCACTAAGTCCCCAAGACTTTCAAGGTGATCTTCAAAGAGTTATAAGGAATAATTTTGAAAGTTTTAATGTTAAACTTAAAGGAAGATTCTTTATCAGTTAATCAGGTAAAAGGACTTCTGCAGATTAATTGTAAGTATGAGCTCTGCTATGATATATATGTTCATCATGCTATCTCACATCTATGTATCAACACGTTGTTAAACAATATGTATTTCAGGACACTTATAGTCTGACAGAACATCCTTTCTAACATTATTTACAATTTTATGAAATCAGAGAAGTGAAGGATCTACTTCTTTATCTCAATGCTATTTGATACTAAACAATCTTGGGTAAATAAGTTTCTTTTCTCCATTGGTGCTTAAGGATTTTTACTAAAATCTTGAACTAATGTGTTTCAATTTTTTTTTGTCCTAAATCATTCTTTCGTTATCTGAGTGGAATGGCATAAAAAAAACAGGTAGGTTTTCAAAACAGTTTCTCAACTATTGTCATCTGGACCTTCAGAGTTAGACAAAGTATCTACTATTGTGAATTGATTATGTTTCAGTATAAGAGGATTGTGTGATGTATTAGATTAATCTGAGAAGTGCAATTCATGTTTTTGGATGTATGATTGCATTTTAGGCATTACACAAAATGACTTCTTTAGGGGATTAACCAACAAAATAAAAACATATTTGCAATTATTTGGTAGTGCTGAGAACCTATATAAAACCATGTCTTCTGGAATTATAAATAGAGAGGGAATTATCTGTCATTACTGGTACCAACCATATCACAGAATGCACATATGATGTGTGCTCTGAAATCTGCTGTAATAGCCTGAAAAAAAAAAGTCAGGGTCTGTTAGATCTCATGAGCTGAAATTCCCATTGGTGTTCACAAAATAGCAGAAGTCAAATCTGGCAGCAGATCTTGCCAATAGTCACTTTTCCATTAATTCTTACAGTAAATGTTCATGACTGAAATCTATAACTACACAATTCACAAACTCACTCCCAGAATTTTTAGTCTTGTAAATTGGTAATACACTCAGGAACTGTGAAACTGCATCTTTTTGTTGGCTTTTTAATGAGAGATAGGTTCAATATATCTTAGTTGGCAGCAACCGGGCAATGAAAAGCAATATTGGTAGTGAGAGTTTTATTTTTGTTTGCTGTGTCTTGTTAAGCTTTACTGATATAAAACCATCTGTTTAAAAAGCTGTAAAAACCAGACTGCCAACACATAAAAGCTAAACACAACAAAATAGTCTTAATATCTACTGGCTGATAACTCAGTGCAGTGTTAAAATTGGTGAAGATGGAGGCATGGATGGAGAGGAAGACAATTAGTTTTATGTAGGGACAAACCTTAGTTTTCAAATAAAGGACTTCACTATTTATGTTTGATGGTAATCACTTTTTTTTCCCCAGGGAATATTAATTTGCACTCTGATATTATACTCTTATATGAAATTGTCTTGAAATAGTTTAAATATTACATACAAATACGGGGTTTAGCTTTGTTGGACTATACAGGGCCAAATGTAATGCAAGCCAGAAACAACTTAAACTGATAATACAAGCATTGTAAGGAGGTACATATAAGAGCAACAATGTCAACCATACCAGTACAATGAAAATCTCAGGGTTATACAGGATGAACCATCATTTGAATGACTATTACCACTACCTCAGAAACAAGCTGAAAAAATTTTCTGTCAGCAATTTGTCAATAAAAAGATTTTTCAATGTCTTTATGCCCATTAAATTTTGAAGTAATATTGGCAAAATTAATGAGGTACTCTGAAGTTATATGCATGACTTTTTGTGAGTACTTTATTTAAATCTCATTGTAAATTGAAAAATTATTGGTACTGGCTGTTAAATTTTTTCACATGACATATATCTGTTTCAAAAAAACATAAATAGACAAGAAAGTGTTGTATTATAATTGTAAGATCTTAATGACATGCATTTTAATCATGTAACAGTTACATAAAGCTAATATACAAAAATTAAAATTTATCCTATGCATATACTAAATATAGTAAAGAAATTGTTTCCACATGAGAAGATGGTTTACTAATCTACTGAATTGCTCACAGTGATCTCTAAGTCACAAAATAATCTATAAGCAATAAAGATTCCAAAATTGACAAAGTACAAATTTAGATTCAGCTCTCTTCACTGTGAGCTCATCAACATGTAGTAAATAACTTTTTTGAGACTAGGGTGAAAATACACATTTGGATTTTTCCTAAATACTATGATATATTATTTTGCATAAAATATTATCTGCTAGGAAATTTGGTGTCTATAAATAAAATACCGAGAATACTTATGTACAAAACTGTGTGAGAAAATATAGACACCCTTTATGAATAATACCAATAACTGATCGATAATGATGGACTGTTAAACAGGTCTTTATATGATCTCCCCAAACAGATCCATTGCTGTTAGTTAAAAGAGGGCAACATACCAATTAAGAGAGGAAACAAGAAAAACAGTAAAATAAAAGACAGGAAATTATAGTACAAATCACTGTCAGAAAATGTGGAAAAATAATTTTCAGACTAGAGCTTATGAGGTGAGAAATTTTAATTATGACAGATGCTCATGATTAAAAGAGTTTATAATTAAGCAAAGGTATCCAATAAAGGACACATTTTCAATGCAGAAAGAATTTAACAGCAAAAATAATGGATAAATGGTGGTAGGAAATAAAAATATACCCGAGCACAGCTTTGAGATATAATTATTAGAGTATTGTAACTACTGGTGGCAATACGTCATGAACAACAGAGATTTTCAGATAAAAAGAGCTGCATGAATCATTCAGTCTGTAAAATATATTTTGTACTAAAAAGATCAATCTATTTCATTTTTTTTCTGAGAGAAAATGAAGAGACTTGACAGCCTATAACTACCTTTCTCAGACTTCTGGGGGCAGCTTTCTTATCTTTCAAATAGAAAAGACAGAATGAGACCTGGAGTCAGACTAAAATATAGTGACAAAAGTTGAGGTAATTAAGCATTAAACATTTGGATATTTATTTATAAGTAACAGGATTTAGAGATTTGTATGATTCTTTATGGGTACGGACCTTAATCCTGTGTTTAATTTTAACTTGGAACTGCATAGATTCTAAATACATATCTTTAAAATATTTTACATGAGACTTAATAGCATTAAAATAAAGCTTAGTGATAGTTTTATTCATTCAATTTACTTAGTATCTCTTTTTAAAATCTCTTTTTAAAATCGGTGAATAAACACACACAGGCTTTAATATTTACTTGTATTCATTTTTAATGACTAAGTAGCAGATGGTAAGACTTAAAGCACCATTCCCCTGGGGATTTAAAATAGGCAAAGGTATGAGAAGAAATCAAAGGGAAAAGAGCAAAACAGATGTTGTGAAGCTGCTGCTGACGGTGAGACATGGGAAGATAAGCAGATGCCTTCCAACTTCACCAATCAGTTCTGCAAAGGTGTTGACCACTTGTGAGAGATTAGAAGATGGCGTTTGTTTCCCTGAACATGGATGAAATATTTCTCTAGGCTTTGAATGTAAATTGAAAGGAAATGGGCTCGCTGGTTCTTTTTCATTCCATCTTGAAACTACATTAAAAATACTCCCACCTATAGTTCCAAATATATTTCATATCCATAAACAAGCCTTCTTGCTTGATTCTTTGGAAATTGTTTCTTCTTAAAACTGCCAGCAATACTTTGGACTTTTAAGAGTATTTTTAATGAGACCATGATTGATAAACAGCACATAATAACAAATAGATATGACAGTTTTAGTGTACTAGATGAGGATATTTGATAGACAGACAGCACGGATTCATGTGTTGGCTCCTAAGAATTCATACCTAGAATAAGAATATATGGTTAGTTTTGGGCAGTTGCTTGTTTATGTCACTGACATGTAATGTTTGGTTGTATTAAGCCAAATCTTGAATTTATTTGAATAATTTAGTATACTAAGTTAAACCAAAACATCAATGGACTTTCTAGTGTGGGCACAATCTCACAGTTTTTCAGCTCCAGGAAGGCAAATTACCTCTTCCACCTAATAGGAAGGTGACATAATACTATCATATACAAGAGTGGTCAATTTTTCATATTTCAGCTGATGAAAAAGCACCTATCACTTAGGCTTTGCAGTACTCACTGGTAAATTCCAGAATTTCCACCTGTGATTCCAGTCTTTTCTAAGAATTGCCTCTCAAACAAATGCTCCATGTGTAAACCTAGATGGCTGACAGTTTTAGAAAGTTCTTATTGAGAAATATTGTATTTGCAAGGATGGTGATTAGTTTTGCACTAGTCATCATAATTTCAGTGAGAGTGTCATGGTTTGATGCTGGCCAAATGCCAGGCACCCACAAAAGCTGCTCCCTCAGCCTCCCTGCCTCAGCTGGGCAGAGGAGAGAAAAAAATTAATGAAGGGTTCATGAGTTGAAATAAGGACCAGGAGAAAACACTCCAAGGACAAAACAGGCTCAGCTTATTTATTACTAACAGAGTCAGAGAAGGAGAATGACAAGTAAAATAAGCCCTTAAAAACACCCTTTCTTCCCCCAACCCCCTCCCTCCTTCCCATGACAGCACAGGCAGAGAGGGTGTGGAGGTTTGATTAGTTCATCACCAAGATTTTCTTCCACTGCTCAGGGAGAGGAGTCCTTCCCCTGTGAGACCGTGGGATCCCTCCCACGGGACAGTTCTCTGTGAACTTCTCCAGCGTGGCTCCATATCTCACAAGCAGCAGTTCTCCCAAAACTTCTCCAACATGGTTCCAATCTCATGAGCAGGAGTCCTCCCAAAACTGCTGCACCGTGGCTCTCTCTTTCCACGGGGTGCAGTGCTCCAAGGACAGGCTGCTCCAGCCTGGAAGCAGGAGCCCTCTCTCTCCACCGGGTCTCCCACTGGATCACAGCCTCCTCCAGGCATCCACCTCTTCCGGAATGGGCACCTCCCCCATGCGCTGCAGGTGGATCTCTGCATCCCCCGTGGATCCCCATGGTTTGCAGGGGCACAGCTGCTGCACCATGGTCTGCACCACGGCCTGCGAGGAACCTCGGCTCCGGGACCTGGAGCACCTTCTCCCTCTCCTTCTTCACTGACCTTGGTGTCTCCATGTTTTTTTCCTCACATGTTCTCACCTCCTCCTCTTCTCTGGCTAGAAAAAAACTGCGTGCACTTTGTTTTGATTTTCTTCTTAAATATATTATCACAGAGGCATTACCAACTTCTCTCATTGGCCCTAGCTTGGCCAGCAGCGTGTCCATCTTATGAGCCATCAGCCATTGGCTCTGCCAGACGTGGTGGAAGCTTCTGGCAGCTTCTCACAGAAGCCGTCTCCATGGACCCCCCCGCCCCCCAGCTACCAAAAACCAGTCCATGCAAAACCAACACAGAGAGTATTTTCCTAAAGTCTTAAATTGTGTTTTGTATTCCAAAGCATTTAATTTTAATCTTTTCATTGCTTGTAATACAATAGAATTTCTGTGTGGTTTGTTGCAGTTCATGCGATTTGAAGGTGAATATATTTTAAAATAACATAACCACTGTAAAAGCTTTTCAGTCAAGTGCTTTGTACAGATATTGGTAAAAAGTTAGAAATATCAGCAGGCTAAGGTGAATGGATTCACCATTGCTTATAACCTGTTAATTTTTTTATCCGTTATGTATTCTGAATAAATTCTGATCAACCTACACTTTTCTTGCAACGTTTATAAGTATTTTTCCTAAGTGCTGAAGAACTGCAATCTGTTTTGTGCAGCTCATAGATTAGTGAACTCTCCTTAATAATACCTTTTTGCTAGGAAAGCTTTAGGTCAGAGCTGAACATGGCCCATTGAGTTGTATCTTTTCTGGACCCTATAAATGTCAAATTTAGGGCACATTCCAAAGCTTTGTCATTCAGTCATACACTGTGCATACAAAACAAAACTATAATAAATCTTTTATAACTTCTCTGAACCGCCATCGAACATAAAGTCTGGCTTCTGGTCTTTCCTGCTCCATGTATCTGCAGTTAAAGCAACTGCTGCAGCAGTATTTGCATTTTTCAAATCCATCAGCTCCAAGGATCTAGTGCCACTTCACTTTGTACTCAACAAAGAGACTGTAAAGCTAAACAATAGATGCTTTGAGGAACATTATCCCCTGCTGTAATTAGTAATTTACAATTACCTCTACCAGTGTTACAAAATAAAATGGACATCAGAAAAACTCTTAGGCACCTCCAGTTTTTCAGAGGAGGAGAAATAACCTTTTGCAATTTACCCACTGAATGATTGTGCAGACTTTTTTGCCCTACATGATTTCAGTCTAAAAAAGTTTCGGTGGTTGTTATCAAGTCAGTAAGAAATCCATAGATTCAGCTTTTCTTTAAGGTTTTTGAACTTTGAGGTAACATCAAAAGTATTGTCCACTACAACGTGTCTTAATATAAAGAAAATCCAACAGCAAAAAACCCCTCAAACCCCAGCAAAACACAGAAAACCAATCAAACAAAAAACAACACAAAGATATACAAATATTCACCATAAACTGTGACAGTAGATTGCAATAGCTCTATCAAATATGGGCTAGATGCTAATGTCAGCAATAGAGTTTCTTTCAAAATTAGTGTGTTGGTAGATGCATTGTCATGGGAGTGGTGACAGCAAAATAAGAAAAATGTTCTCCAAAGCACAGTAAATGGAAACAATCATACCATTTGGAAGTTCTTTTTTATGGATATATGTTTATGAAGATGGGGCATTGAATATTAACATAGATTCAGAAAAATCTAGAATGGAATTGTAGTATTTGTCCTCCAATAGTGCAAGAAAAATAGCAAAACAGTGGTTGCCATTAGTCTATCAATAGACTTTCTACTTGCTTTTTCTCTCCTTATTTCATTTTTCGTCTTCTAAATTGAGAACTTTATGTAGCATGGGTTTGCTTAAGTCTGACATATATTATAATAATGAGGTGTCTCTCATTTTATTGATGGTTGGACTCTTGCAGTAGCAAACAATTTTCTATCAGTTTTAAGTTCTTTTAAGTCCATAAACAATTACACGAATATTTTCTTTTCTGATGATTTCTGGAAAGCAGTTTTCAATTCTTATCCACTTGATTACAGTGTTAGTGAACACAATAACTCTGCTTTTGACATAGAAGTTGTCTAACACCACATACATTTTTTCCCTCCACAGGAAATTTTCAAAAACTCTCATGCCTCTTCATTCAATACTATTGGTCTTTTTTATGTGTTTCTTTGTCGTTATCATCAAATTTTTACTTGATAATGATGCAATGGTTGCAGTCCAAGCACAGGAACTTCTATACCATGTTACAAGAATTCTGTCCTGTTCTGTTTGCTCAGGGGATAAGGCAGCACAGGAAGTGACTACCCAGAAGAACTGTGGTATCTCCATCCTTGCAGTTTTCAGTTACTTGGATGGTCAAAGCCAAGGCTGACCTGAGCTGCTGTTGATCAGAGCACAAGTTTTCATTTCCAACCCCCATTTCTGTATTCAACAAATTATATAAATCTAGCATTGTAATTTCTGTCAGGAATCTTAATAAGTTTGTGTCTTTTAGAAATAAAAACAGTTATTGATTTTTAGAGCATAAAATCTTTTTCATTTTTATATTCATGAGTCCAAAAATAAATACCATTTGTCCGTGAACTCTTATTACTGTAGAATGCCCAAAAAAATCCCACCCAAAACCACAAAGCTTTTTATTTCTGAAAGAAGCTGGTCTTCTAAGATTCTGACAGCTAAATTTTTTTTTGCCATTTCTACATGAGTAAAATCTTGTGCCAAAAACATTATGTTCTCTGCAGAAAGATAAGCATATACTTAGCTTTGTACTTATGATACAATAAAAAAAGCTAAGTAGAAAATAGGTCCAGGCTGGTTCTTTTATTATTTTCAGTTTTTACAACTTTTGTAACTGCTGCTTATGTAGACAGTTATTTTTCTTAAAACTTTGTGTGTCATGTTTGGGAAAATATTACTGGAAGTGATAAGATGTGATTACATTTTCCTTTACCCAAACCCTTCCAGGAAAAAGCTTCTGAATATTTATGTTCCCACCTCCCCCACCCTTTTTTTTTTTTCTGGTATCGGTGTGAAAACTAATGTGTCAACATTAGATTTTTCTTGTGTGCAAAGTGCTGATTCTGTTTTGACTGTATGGACATGAAAAGCTGGGTGACTCAACATCTAATAATACACATTCATGCTCAGTGAATTTTTTAAAGTGTATTTTTTTAAAACTATTCAAATTATTTTCCACCCTTCTGATCCATTTTTCTCCCCAAATGGCCAATTATAATTTATTTTTATTATTATTGAGCAATATATACATCCTTTAGAATTAATCTCTTTCTGGTTTGCAGAAGCTGAGGCTGTAAATCTGACATTTGCTCATAATTTCTCTGTCAACTCAAACTAATTTCATAAATAGATTTAATTAGTTAAAGGTAGTGCAAAAAGGGAAAATTCCTGTTGATTTATAGTTATCAGGAAAATAACATAATCCACACAGAAAATAAGAAAAAGAATCCAGATTAAAGAGACCCATGAGGGATAGCAATTTGATGATGTCTTGTGCTGTAATTTTGTATATGAGTACAGAGAAAACAAGAGAACAGTAGTTATTTTCCCTCATGCTGTTGTCGAAGACATCAGCACTATTTGGCTCAGGCTCTGTTATGAAGCTAAATATTTATTTCTAAAACAAAAAGGAAAGGTGGGGAAATACCATGTAAGATGAAGCCTCGAACAGATTCACTTGTCGTGCATGCTTTCCTATTTAGCCTTATGGACAGTTAAGTAAAGTTCAAGCAACCTGAATTTACATTTCTGAGAATAGAATTAGGAGACAAAACTGAGCTTTAATGGAGACTATAAGTAATCTTCATATTGTCTGAATAGGTTTTATTTTGACAGGATCATTCAATTCAGAAGCACATTTTTCCCCAAGGGCTTTGGTCCTCACGCACAGCTGAGGAGAAGGATACAAGTATACTTGGCTTCTCCCTCTTCTTAACTTCCTGGTTTACACATCAACTTTTGCTGACTTTAGTCTACTTTTTCTCTCCTTTTGTGGGCAAAAATAGAGATGTTTTCACTATGAGGTCAAGAGCATTTCTCTAGAGGCCCCCAACATTACACTCCTTTCTTATTTCCTGCCTGATCCCTTCGCAGGGGAGGGTTCCCCTCAAAAATAACTTTCCTTTCCTAAAAATTGTTCTTTTGAAATTGCTCTTGTTTAACACAGTAATAATAATAGTATTTTCATGCGGGTTTTTTCACGGTGAGTACTGAGAAATTCTCATGAATTGCATGTAGCACTTATTAAAAACTTTATTGCAGAAACTTCTATACAATAGCCTTCATACCTTACACTGAGCTACATGACTAGTTCTCATCTATAGGACTGATAAAGTTTTGTATATATCTAATATACTACTCTATTAATATTCTGTGGTGATTTTGTTCACCATTTATTTATATTTCAGTCAGTTGAAGTGTGACACTGGGGCATGATTTTGATGCTGTGGTTCTGATCAGGACCTGTGGTAGCACGTGTGTGCATCTTTTCAGTTTCTGCTATGAGTATTCAAGTCTACTATATCAAGTTTTAGTGACCCACCGATCTCTGAAATTGCTAACACCTAATACAAAAGCAAAGGGAAACCTCTTGTCAGGAGTCAGAACAACCCAATGACCCACAGTGAAACACTGCCTACACTTCAGGAAATGACCAATAGGTTTAGTTCTGTCATTCCTTTTCTATTACTTTCAACACAGCTACAATAGTTGGAACGGTTTATTTAAAATTTACTTTAGGGAATAAGTCCATAACTGTAGAGAAAATGTAATGTTTGGCATGCACTTACTCTTTGCAAGCTTTATTATTATGCATTTTTTATTGCTGCTTGTACTATGCAAAAGTACTAAACTTCTGTACCATCTATTTTTATTTAGTATTCAATTCTACATAGTTAAATCAGTAGTATTGTGTAAACATAATACAGTCTTCCATCAATTTTTAAAATCTATGGATGTCCTAAAGATTTATTTTTAGTCCCACCTAGTTAGGAAACATAATAATAAATATAAACTGAATTTATTGGCAAATAGACTATTTTCACATAAGGTGGAGAAACATAAATCTGATTATTTGCATAATTATAGAACTAATTTTTATGTAATGACTTCCTTCTGTTTTATTAAAGAAATCAGTTTAAGATTATTCACTTCATCAGTCATCATTCAATCCCATTTTTTAAGAACACACAGTGCACTATTTTTCCAGTTCTACCTTGAATGGTCATATTATTGCAAATTGCAAAGGAAAATTTCATATATGTCACCAAGTGTGGAGACCTTGCTCACTTTTGTTAAAAAATAATAAGTCGTTGTAAGTTTTATAGGCAAGAATTCAGTTTATGAGATTTATGGTTTCTACAGGAAAAAAAAGACATTTGCTGGTTTATATTATTTGTGGTGGTTGCCTACACAAAACTTAAATAAATATCCCTGCCCTTTTATTTAGTCTGTAGAAGTCCAAGCTAAGATTTAATCTCTTTGGTTGATAAATAGGTAACTGCAATGCCAGTCACAAGTTCTGAGAAGAAATTATTACACCGGACTGTTAGCTTCTTTTTTTCCCCTTCCTGAGTTTCTCTCATTCCATAGTAACATTAGGGAAAATAAGAAATTCTCATTTCTAGGGTATTTCCGTGTTTACTTTTCTTCTGCATTGGAATATAAGTGGAAAATTTTATAAAGAGGAAAATAAAAAAAAGGAAAAGGTCCAACCTCTCACCAATGAATTCAGTAGACTGATGGCACATTTTTTGAAGGAAGCCGGGAAGTGACTTTATGGTAATGTATGGATATGGTATTGAAAAGGCAAAGATGGTCTAAGGTTCTAAAGAAGCTCTTCATTATGCCAGATACAAACACAACAAAGGCTGTGGCTGGAAGATGATACAAAAAAACAAAGGAAGAGGGAAATGCAGGAGCAGTCATAGGACTCTCTTTGCACCTTATAGGAAGGAATGTGACCTACTTACCAGAAATGGAGTTTGGGGATTAAGTGGAAAAACTGCCTGCAAACAGGGAAGTAGGTTTCTATGGGACCTAAGGGTTCCTAACAGAGAGATGAAAAAATTAAATGGTATTTTCTGAATGTTAAGTTCATAAAAAAATTGAGGGAAATATAACCTCACTTCTCATTTTTATTCAAAAGTGCATGTAATTCTGCAAAAAATGTTTGAATAAGATATGAGCTATTTATGCCAGTACATGGGCAAGAATTTAAAGGATGTCAGATCCATCATCCTTTCAGACCTTAAAACAGACATATAATGCCACCTAATTGGAAGAAGTCCAAAGGAGAACAAAACCAATCAGAGCTCCAGTTAATATGATTTACATAAATCAATTAATTCAGAGTTATTTGGTATAAAGAAAATGGTGGAAAGAGGGGCAGGAGAGGAGTATGGAGTACTCTTAGAAGTAGATGATATCAGTTCAGAGCAGGGGAGTAGTGCCATCCTGGTATCAACCATGAATCAGGGAAGAACTTTCAGGTGGAAAGTTAGACATTAAAAAAAAAACCCCAAAATCCTACAATGTAATTTAAAAAGAAAAACAGAAAAAACCCCAACTCTCCAATGGCATGGGCAGTGAAACTTAGAGAGTTCTGTGGAGCCTTGACTTTAAGGCAGCTGTTATTATGAATGACATAGACATAGGAGATTTTCACTTTGGACAGAAGATGTAAGGTATGCTGGAGTCCTCTGCAGTTCTGACATAGGAAAAAAGCAGAAAAAAGCATGAGCTATTCACAGTTACCAAGAGAAGACTTGTGTGTCTATGAGTCTTTTCCAACCTAATTGATTCTGTATGATTCTGTGAGAAAAAATCCCAGTGAATTATTCCAATGTAATAATATTAAAAAATAATAGTTTTCTGGAAATCCTTTGTGTTGTCTGACCTTTCTAGTCACAGCCTCATAATGCCATTATCACCCCTATCTTCCAAAGAGAAAAAGACTGAGAAGGTAAAAGGTGAAGCTGTGGTTTTAAGGGAGAAGACATTCAGCTAGTTATCTTTTTCATTAAATTTCTTTCTTACTTCGTCCTTTAAAATGACAATAAAACAATTTTTTATTCAGTTATACCAAGTCTAGTTTTCCAAATTTAATGATCCTATTTACGCTCAGATGAAATCCACAATGTATTCTCGTTATTAGTTCCCCAAAGTAAATGGAAATAGCACTTTAAAATTTAATGCAGGGTATGTTTAATCATCTACACCATTCTTATTACTGGTTAATCCTGAAACAGTAGCATGTACAACATATAAAATATTCACAAGGTAAGGCACTACCATTAACAACAACAACAACAACAAAAAATTCAATAAATCAGAATCCTTGATTTAATAACTAGTAGCTTTGTTTAATTACTGTTGGGCTGGGTTCACTGAGCTGAGAATGCAATTATGTGTCTCGATGCAGCATTAGTACATCAGAATAAAAGGCCTCTTCTTTTTGTAGCATTTCCTTAAATAATAAATATTCTTAATTTCTTAAATAATGAGAAAATATTTGACCACTGTCTGTTATATTTGGCTTACCCTGGAAAAGAACTTTCATTTACATGTGAATGTTGTGACTGAAGGAAGAATCAAAAGGCCATGGACCCATATTTTCTTCACAGAGATTCCTGAACATGGTCTGGATTGTTTGATGGATTTAGTAGTATTTGGCATCTTTTACATACTACAAAGTATTTTATCAGTTATTCTTTATATAGTATTTCCACTGAATCATAGAAGAACATAAAAGAAAAATAATTGTCTCTGCATATTTAGCAGATGAAGCTCTAGAGAGAATCCAAGATTCATGTGTTGAGTGCTTGGAGTAGTTAACCAGAATAGGCTTTGCTGGAAAACGAGTACATCAATAATGGCTTTTCCTGAGCACTGGTAGACCTCAGATGCTCATACCAGATGTTCCAGATAGGAAAATATGTCATCCATATGAACATCAGTCATTTTTTCTCATGACTGGGCAGTGAGAAGAAATTCATTTTTCTGTGCCCCAAAGAGGTAACACAGAATCACTCTGTTGATATTGGACAGCACAGTGATGAAGCCCTTTTTACTTATTGTTTAAGGGCTTCATTTAATCTTCCTTTTCAGGGGGGAAAAAAGCTACCTAAATGAATCACATGCATTATTGATTATTTGCTGAATTTAGGAGGCTCATAATGCAGATTGAAAAGTTTTAAAGTTATCATAACATTCATGTGTTATACATGTGGAGATTTGCTGATGACTTGGTACAGCCAAGGATTACTAAGGTTGATTATTGATGAAATTCACATGCCAGTGTTTTTATTGGACTGTCAACATAAGGTGATAAGTGCATACTTAAAATACATGTAAATTAAGCTTGTTTTAATTAAACTTTATATACTTTAAAGAAAATCAGATTAAAGTAACTGTGAAAGCAGAAACTTGATACGTCTTATCTCTGCTTGAAACATCTACAATTGCCTTAAAATGGTTGTGGATTCTTTGCTAGGGAGGGAGGATTGATTTAATGCACAATATTTTAATGAAACTTTAGTATTAGTAAACTAGAAAGGGATGGCTAGGGAAGGGAAAAGACAAATTACCTTCTTTCAGTTTGCATGTTAAAAGCCAATTTGAAGGAAGTGTCAAGAAATTGATGTATTGTCTTCTGTGCTGAAAATTTTGCAATTATTTAAGTGAAAGTGAATTTTTTTTGGTGTCTTTGCTTTTGGGATTGGGTAGCTATTTTGATTTCTAGCCAAATGTGTTGAATTATAATTATGCTCTGTCTCAGTATAGAAAATGTGCTTTGAATATCTTGTATTTACTGTGACATCCAAGTAAGAAGAGGAACTGTGTTATATTTCTTTTTGAAGAAACTTCATGGCAAATATGACGGCTCTCCTACAAATGAAAAGATAGTCTGCTAGCTGAAACTGTTTATGGCAAATTGATGTAGAAGTGACTGATATATATTGGAAATGCATATTTTCAGACATAACCCTCTTTCTATGTCATGGCAATGTACCTAAAATATATAGTATTTTGGCTGTTTCCTGATGGCAGCACTATCTAGTGCCTATAAGTCTGTAAATCCTAAAGAGCAATGTTAAAATTGTGAGTGGACTGTGTAGAGGAGGGGAAACAAGTCAGACAGAATCATATTAATCAGAAGAATTGGCTGGCTGTATATATATATATATATATATATATATACACTTTGTTGTCTAGAAATTCAATATAATTTGGGTTAGGATTATAGATTTATTACCTTTAAAATTACCTTCAATATTTAGATACATACCTTCATAACTTTGATATGGCTTGAGATAGGCTTAAGAAGAATAACAATATTACCAGTAAATACTAGCAGTAACTACCAATCTAAAACTGGTAGTTTCTGATTCTAGATATTGACAAAATAGACAAGTAACTCCTGGCATAACATCAGTGCTTTGCTAATACAGTATTTCCCTTGTATCATTTCCATATCTCCATATGGGAAAAAACATGGTCATTGGTCTAGAGGTGTTTCAACCCAAAAATATTTCTTGTTTTAGAGTATGATCTTCTCAAAAACTCAATTTAAGCTTATTAACCATGAAAAGAAAGAGTCTAGCATTCCAATGTAAGTAGACATTTTGCCTTTCTAAGCTATTTTAATATTACACGTATTCCATACTACTTACAGAATCACTGCATCTTGGCAGAAAGGTCTGGTCTATCAGTATGCAGAAGGACAGAAAGGAAAGATGAATACAGTTCAGAAATATTTGATTAAATTATCTTCAGTAGAAAATACGGTCTTGTTAAGTTCCCAGAGGAAAACATTTTTTTCAATTAGTTTTGATTAAACTCTGGAATGAGAGTTTTTCAAGTTAGGATGGAATCGTTTGTGGAAACCAAAAAAGAAATTTAATTCAGAAGGAATCAAAGCCTTGTGGGTTAAATACCTGTCTAAGCCCCCAGAAATCCAATTTCATGTATCTGAAGTAAACTGGCAAAAAAAAAAAATCTAACAGGATGAAGAGGTGCATTAATATCTGAGCTGTTGTTTATCCTGTTGTCTCAAGGCTTTAGTGCAGAAGAGAAATGTAGTCAAGCTTTTTGCATCGATGAAGAGGCAAAACACAGAATATAATATTGTTTTAGAAAAGATTTAGAAATACTTTATGTATGAGAAATTGTAGCTGTTATCACAAACACCTGTTCACCACTAAAGGCTTTGTTTTTGTCTGGTAAATTGTATTTTATATGTGGTAAAGAGAAAAATCTATTTGCAGATCAAAGAGAACACAGAATCACTATTTTTTTAAGCTGGATTTTTATACTACTACACAATTGTAATTTATATTATTTTGTCTCCATATTGTTTTAAAATACATTTTTCACAAATAGAATATGATGATGATAATAAAATGATACAGTGACCTAGTTGTGATGAACTCATTACAGCAAATCTAATAAACACATTTTATAAACAATGCTATGCCTATTTTGCATATTTATGCATAATTTGTCAACAGACTTGTGTTGCTGCCTGCTCCAAGCTTCCCCTCCCCCTCCCCAATCTGAACCCCTTTGTTCCAAAGCGGGGGCAAAACCAAATGTAACTCAAACTCTTTAGCAGTGTCTGATTGGCCGGTCACCCTGGGTCCAACCCCAGTCCTCCACTTTCCCCTTCTCCGAATAAAAGAGAGGACCAAGGCGGGGCCTGCCCTCTTTTGGCTTTGCAACTCTGTCTGCAAATATCTGTGTGCTTCTGTTTCTTTTGAAAGCTTCTAATTGCAGGAAATTAAGCAAGCTAAGAGCTATAATTCTTCCTCTTTGCTTCTGCTGGTGGTATTAGATTTGCAGCTACCATTTTGACGCTTTTAGAGCTACTGAAATGCCCGATTGCCTGTGCTACCTCTCTAGGCTGCTCAAGGCTTTCTAAGGCATTAAACTACTAGCCTAGCCGGTAAAAGCTGTAAGTATACCCCCACATTTGGCGCCCAGTGTGCTATCTCTGAACCCCAGTACAGAGAGACTTTTAGGGTGTCCCAGCAGCTGCGTGTCTGCTGGAGTTAGCTCTGCACCTCCTGCTGTGCCAGCTCTGTGTAGCAAGTTGCTACTTTTTGTGTAACAGCGAGCCCAGAGCCTCAGCCTGTACCCTCCCCCACACCACATGGCGAGGGAGTGGCTGGTAAGTGGAAGACCCATTTTGCTTATTTTTTTCCTCCGGACCTGCTTTCCTGTGATAAATCCAGAATTCTGGTATTTCCCTGCTGGTTTAGGGGCTCCTGTCTTAAGCTGGTTCTGGTGCAAACTTTCTCTTTTTTTTTTTTTTTTTTTCCTCCTTTTTGCGATTTGGGGCTGAGGTTTGTGGTGCTGCATTCGTAATGGGATCTGAGGTTTCTGCACACCATAGAAAAATATACTACCAAGTTCAAAGCTACCTTTCTTGTACTGGGCATAAATACCCTAAAAATCTAGTTCGATCTTTTGTACGATGGCTTTTTCGGTACTTTCCTAATCTGACCTCCGAGGACATGAGATCTTCTGAATTTTGGGATAAGGTGGGGAGAAAACTCTCCTCTCTTAAAGGTTCAGGAGACGAAACAGTTTCAAAATTTTTTCTTCTCCTGTTACTAAGTTATACTTTGCTGGAGAAAAAAGCAGTACATGAAAAGCCACTGCAAAAATCCTCTTTCAATCCCCTTACACCCTCTTCCAACCCCTGTGTCCCTGACCCTTCTTCCCCTACGCTGGAAAACACAGATAGAGCAAACTGCTTTTCAGCTCAGGAGAGCCATCATCCTCCTGGCTCACCCATGTTTCCTCAGCACCCTGCCTTGGATTGGAATCTGGAACCAGTACAAGGACCTTTCCAAAACCTTTTCTACACTCCTTTGTCCCCAGTTTCTAGCCCTCATGTTTCAAGCGCGCGCAAAAACCCCTTCTCCCCTGATCTCTTTGTTCCCAGGGACAGCCATTGCCATGTGCTTGCAGCCCGGGAAAAACCTGCTCCCCCCAACTACTTTTCTCTGAGTTTGTTTGTCTCCAATAATGGCGGATGCAATATTTCTTCATCTCCAAACTACACCTCCCACAATCCCTTTCTCCCCCACCCCACAAATCCCTTCTTGTCCCCATCCCTGCCCACTCCCGCATCAGAACCTGACCCCACCCCTAACCCCACCCCCACAGTGTCATGTTTCACCCCCCCTCTGTTCCTGCCCATGACTCAAGTACCGCCCTATTACTGCTGGCCCGGGCCCTAGGGTATATCACCGTGTCCCGCAGCCATAGGGAGGAGGAGGAGAGAAGATCCAGCAGGCAGGAATTGTGCAGCAAGATTGATTTAGTTAATTATTTTACAAACTCTTTATAGACTTTTTTCTTCATAGTCTAATTGGACAAAGGATCAGCCACCCCTTGGGGGTGATTGACTAAAATCCTAAAACATCCATTGTCAAAATATTTTTCTATTATACCATAAACAAGACTTTTCAAGGTTGCAGGTGGCTTGGGTGTTTACATAACTCTGCTACCTCTTCTGTGAGAGAGAAAAGTCTCTCACGGACTTAGAAAATAGCAAGGAAATCCTCGCTAGCAGCATTTTTGTATCTACACCGCCCCTGCCTCCCACAACCCCTCCCCCAACCCCTCCCCTCCTCCCGCCGCGTCCCTGCCTCCACTCCCCACCCCTGCCTCTACACTCCCCGCCTCTGCTTCCCATTGTCCCACCCCAGGTTCCCACAATCATGTGACTACCCCTCTACATCCAGGAACCCATTGCTACCGGGAAGTAACTCCAACTGCTTCTACTATGCTGTCTCGTACAGGAGCTAACCCTGGCTGGACACCTTTTCCTTATTCTAATATTAAGGATTTGTGCAAGGCAATTAAGGAGTTTGGGATGCATAGTAATTATTTTAAGAGCCTTTTAAGTGCTACTTTTGCAACTCAGTTACTTGTACCTCATGATTTAATTACAATAATGCAAACTCTTGTCACACCTGGTGATTTTATGTTGTGGAAACAACATTGGAAAGTAATTTTATCTGATTTATTGCAAATTTTGTGGCAAACTCCAGATAATTACCTGGACTTGGACAATTATATCACATTAGACCTTTTATCTGGTGACAATAATATGGCAAATCCTCAAAAACAAGCAATGCTTATCCCTCGTCCAGTTCTTACTGAAATCACACATGCTGCTGAAAAGGCCTTAACATTATTACCATCTCAGACTCCTACATCTCATTATACCAACATTAAACAATTGCCAAATGAAAATATTATTCACTTTTATAACCGTTTGCACGAAGCTATCTTTTCCCAGGTCCCTAATCCTGACCTCCCACAAGCGCTCCTACTCGAACTGCTCCAAGTGAATATGAATGTTGCTTGCAAACAAGTCATCCTCACTCTCCCTTTGCACCCAGCTCTGACTGTTGAATCCATCCTCGACATCTGTACAAAGAAGGTGCAGCTGAACACAGCTATTCCCTTTTTGAAAAAAGTGGGGATGGTTGGGGAGGTTGTGGAGAATGCTATGGGCACAGGGGAAACTCAATCTCAAGGTAACTTTAGATGCTATCATTGTCAGAAAAAGGGACATGTAGCTCACAATTGCAGAGCGATTATAACTGCTGATAAAAACTCTCCAAAGACTGTTTCCCCAGGTCAACAGCAGGGAAACTAGTGACTCAACGCGTCCTAACAGCTCCACGTTCAGACATAAATAGGGCTGCAGACAAAGCAGCTTGGACTTCTGGACTCAGGTTTAAGGTAACCTGTGATGAAACACACCATTTCAACAAAAACAAACAGACTTTAATACCCATCTCATTCCAGACTGTGGACCACATGCCAGACTTTACATACCTTTTTGTTATTGGCGACACTCGGGAAACACCTGCTGGGATAGAGGTTACACCCACACTCATGAAAGTGGATGAGAATGGGTGTTCTAACCTAATTGTACAATGTATATATCCGCCATACTTTATGCCAAAGGGTCAAGTCATTGCACAGGCCATTCCACTGCCCAAATACCTGCTCACAGATGGTCATATCCCAGCCATCTGTTGGACTGAGGTTTTGGGAAACGATAAACCTGTAGTAGAATGTAAGCTCCGTCGCAGATCACATAAAATCAGTATAATAGGAATGATAGACACAGGTGCTGATGTGTCTGTCATTCCATTTGATAAATGGCCTGCACAATGGGAATTGCAGTCTCAGGACATCATACAAGGGATTGGAGGTACCCAAATTGCAAAGCAGTCCAAACACACCATCCAAATTGAAGGTCCTGAAGGACAAATAGCGACACTTCGTCCATATGTCCCAGACACCAAATTCACCCTATGGGGAAGGGATGCCATGTCTCAGTGGGGAACAAAAATTGATATCACCCCTAGACATCAAAATTTTCCCTTGCGGCTGCTGGAGCAGAGTGCCAACCACAAAAGCTAACTTGGAAAACGGATGAACCTGTGTGGGTTAACCAGTGGTCGCTAAAAGAAGAAAACTTAGAGGCACTCAAAACATTAGTAGCTGAACAATTGGCTAAAGGAAATATAGTTCCAACTAACAGCCCATGGAACACACCCGTGTTTGTAATACAAAAACCGGAAAAGAACAAATATAGGCTCCTCCAAGATCTTAGAGAAATCAATAAGGTTATTGAAGACATGGGACCCCTTCAACCAGTTATGCCGTCACCTTCAATGCTCCCACAACATTGGCATTTAGCTGTTCTTGATATTAAAGATTGCTTCTTTCATATTCCACTCCATCCTGAAGATGCCCCTTGATTTGCATTTTCTGTACCCTCTATTAATCATGAAACTCCCATGAAACATTATCATTGGCTTGTGCTTCCCCGAGGTATGAAAAATTCTCCAACTCTCTGCCAAGAGTATATTGCTAAAATTCTATCTCCCATCCGTGCCAAAGCAGAGAAAGCCATCATCCTACATTACATGGATGATGTGCTGGTATGTACGCCCAATAATCACTATCTTGAGCAGATACTTAACATGGTGACTGAGGCCTAGAGGCCAAGGGCTTTGAATTACAACCAGAAAAAATGCAGAGAACAAGCCCTTGGAAATACCTTGGACTCAAAATCACAGAAACCTCTATCACCCCAACACCCATCACGATTAATAATAACCCAAAAACATTAGAGGAAGTGCAACAGATCTGTGGGACACTGAATTATGTAAAGTCCTGGTTAGGACTCACCACAGAGGATGTAGCTCCTATTGCAAACCTGTTAAAAGGGGAAGGCAGTCCAGTATCCCCTAGATCCCTGACAGAAGACGCAAGGCAATCTCTCAAAAAGGTACAAGAGCTCATTTCCACCAGACAAGCACACAGGTACCAGCCCTCCCTACCCTTTAAGCTTGTCATTCTAGGGAAGGTACCACGCTTTCATGGCCTCATATTTCAGTGGGACAAAGAGCAGAAGGAACCCCTCATCATAATTGAATGGGTATTCCTTCCACTCCAACCTCCTAAAACCACCACACAGCCACAAGAACTAATGGCAAAAATTATCATGAAGGGTAGAGCAAGGCTCCGCACCCTGGCAGGATGTGACTTTGCATGCATCTATTTACCTGTAACAACTGACGCATTAGATCACCTACTCCAAAATAATATAAATTTACAATTTGCATTAGATAGTTACTCAGGCCAAATCTCCAATCATTACCCAAAACATGACATGTTTAATCTGCCATTCTCTTTCATCCCTCGAGAGATTCAAAGTAGAAAAGCCCTTGATGCAATCACCATTTTTACCGATGCTTCAGAAAAAAGTAAATGGTCTGTGATTACATGGAAAAACCCAAAGATGCAAAAGTGGGAATCTGACATCAAGGTAATCCAGGGATCACCACAAGTAGCTGAACTAGCAGCTGTTGTTAGAGCATTTGAGAGGTTCAAAGAACCCTTTAATTTGGTCACAGACTCAGCATATGTAGCTGGAGTAACTGTTAGAGCTGAGCATGCTTTCCTAAAAGAAATCTCAAACAAAAATTTTATGATTTGCTCTCAAAGCTAATTTATCTGGTTTCCCACAGAGAGCATCCCTATTTTGTCATGCATGTGAGGTCACATACAAACCTGCCAGGATTTATTTGCAGAGGGTAATCGTAGAGATGATGCTCTGGCTATGCCAGCAGACATAGTTTTATCAGCCGACTTACCAAAGCTCCCCCAAGTTTTTGAACAAGCAAAATTGAGCCATGGCATGTACCATCAAAATATTCCTGCTCTTATCCTCGTGTTCCATCTGTCGCAGACACAGGCAAAAGCAATAGTGGCAACATGTCCCAACTGCCAGAAGCTACAGCTTCCATCACTAGGCATGGGGATCAATCCCAGAGGCATCAATAGCAGTGAAGGGTGGCAGATGGACGTCACATATTTCCCTGAATTTGGGAGATTAAAATACGTTCATGTTTCTATTGATACCTTCTCTGGTGCTATGTATGCCTCTGCACATGCAGGTGAAAAAGCTAAGGACGTTGAAAAACATCTTGTCCAAGCTTTTGCTGTGCTCGGTATACCTGAAGAGATAAAAACTGATAATGGACCTGCCTACACCTCTCAGGAGTTTAAAAAATTTATTCAGCAGTGGGGATTTCGACATGTTACAGGTATTCCTCACTTCCCAACTGGACAAGGCATTGTTGAACGTGCCCATCAAACCCCCAAGCGAATGCTGCTGCAACAGTCAGGGACCACTAAATTCAACTCACCTGTCCTCAGACTCAGCAAAGCACTGTTTACCATAAACTTCCTGAATGGCACCTTTGAGGATCTGAACCCTCCCATCTATTGTCATTTCCAGAACACTGGGAGACAGAAACTGAAGGAAAATCCGAAGTCCTGATCCAGGACCCAGAGACTCAAAAAATCCAAGGACCATACAAACTTGTAACTTGGGTACATGGGTATGCCGGTGTATCTACCCCTCAAGGACTGAGGTGGATCCCAGGGAAATGGGTAAAACCTTATGTCACTTCCTCAAAAGTTAAGGAGGTTAAAACTGCCTCCTGGAGGAGACATCGTAAAAAAGATCCTGATTTTGCACCCTCATGTAAACCTCCTACTGCAAGTTTTGCTGTTAACCCCCTAAGTTAAGTTGCACTGTTTTGCACTCACATTTTGCACTGTATTTTGTAATCCTGATACCCCATACCATAGATGTCCTGACTAAACCCCTGAGTTTTGACTGGGGAACTAGTTTAAAGACATCCTAGGTACTGTCAAGTTGTAGGGACGATAGATTCCAATTATGTTTTGCACTGTTGTTTTGTTACTGTTCTATGCACTTTAAGTTACTAAGAATTACAACCCAGCTTTAAAGGAAAAAAAATAGGGAATTGTTGCTGCCTGCTCCGAGCTTCCCCTCCCCCTCCCCAATCTGAACCCCTTTGTTCCAAAGCGGGGGCAAAACCAAATGTAACTCAAACTCTTTAGCAGTGTCTGATTGGCCGGTCACCCTGGGTCCAACCCCAGTCCTCCACTTTCCCCTTCTCCGAATAAAAGAGAGGACCAAGGCGGGGCCCGCCCTCTTTTGGCTTTGCAACTCTGTCTGCAAATATCTGTGTGCTTCTGTTTCTTTTGAAAGCTTCTAATTGCAGGAAATTAAGCAAGTTAAGAGCTATAATTCTTCCTCTTTGCTTCTGCTGGTGGTATTAGATTTGCAGCTACCATTTTGACGCTTTTAGAGCTACTGAAATGCCCGATTGCCTGTGCTACCTCTCTAGGCTGCTCGAGGCTTTCTAACTACTAGCCTAGCCGGTAAAAGCTGTAAGTATACCCCCACAGACTTGGATCAGAATCATAAAGATGCAGTGACATAAAGATGCATGGTAATGCACAAGAAAAAAATACTCAAAAAGAAAAATCATTACTTTGGTACAAGGTTGTTGTTTTATGAGGTCAACCATACCAATTCAGTATACCTCTTGTATTTGGGAGGACACTTTATTTGTTGGGGTTTGTGCCTGCAGAAAGGTTCTTAGGCTCAGGAATGGAGGATTTTTTCCATTTTTTTTTTTTTTGTTTCTACAATAGATTGTTTGGATCTATGGTCCTTTGACGTAAAGGGTATTCAGTTTATTTTTTAAGTGTAAAAGAAAGTAAATTCCTAAGCTAGGACTTTCCATACTAAATATTAGTGTCGTGCATGTTATTTATATTTCAGCTGTGCACAGATTCCAGGCATTGGCCATTGTTGTGGTTTGACACTGGCCAAATGCCAGGCACCCACAAAAGCTGCTCGCTCACCCTCCCCTGCCACATCTGGGCAGAGGAGAGAAAGAAAATTAATGAAGGGTTCGTGAGTTGAGATAAGGACTCCATGAGTGAGAAAACACTCCAAGAGCGAAACAGGCTTGGCTTAGAGGTACAAAGTGAATTTATTACTAACAAAGTCAGAGGAGGAGGATGAGAAGTAAAATAGGCCCTTAAAAACACCTTTTCTTCCCCTAACCCTTCTCTCCTTCCCACCAACAGCACAGGGAAAGAGGGTGTGGGGATTTGGTCAGTTCATCACCTGAGATTCTCTTCCGCTGCTCAGGGAGAGGAGTCCTTCCCCTGTGAGACCATGGGGTGCTTCCCACGGGACACAGTTCTCTGTGAACTTTCCCAGCGTGGGTCCACTCTCATAAGCAGCAATCCTCCCAAAACTGCTGCAGCGTGAATTCCCCCCATGAGCACGCAGTCCTCCCAAAACTGCTGCACCTTGGCTCTCTCTTTCCATGGGGTGCAATGCACCAAGGACAGGCTGCTCCAGCCTGGAAGCAGGGGCCCTCTCTCTCCACCGGGTCTCCCACTGGATCACAGCCTCCTCCAGGCATCCACCTGCTCTGGTGTGGGCACCTCCCCCACGGGCTTCGGGTGGATCTCTGCATCCCCCGTGGATCCCCATGGTTTGCAGGGGCACAGCTGCTGCACCATGGTCTGCACCACAGGCACCTGGAGCACCTTCTCCCCCTCCTTCTCCGCTGACCTTGGTGTTGCCATGTTGTTTCCCTTACATGTTCTCACCTCCTCCTCTTCTCTGGCTGGAATTAAAACTGTGTGCCCCACTTTGTTTTGATTTTCTTCTTAAATATATTATCACAGAGGCATTACCATCATCTCTAATTGGCCTAGCCTTGGCCAGTCGCATGTCCATCTTATGAGCCATCAGGGATTGCATCTGCCAGACGTGGTGGAAGCTTCTGGCACCTTCTCACAGGAAGCACCTCTGTGCCCCCCCCACTACCAAAAACCAGGCTGAGTAAAACCAACACAGCCATAATGTCTTGGTCTAAAACAACTTGTAGTTCTTTGCCTTCTTCCTAAAAATATCCACCTTAGTGATGTGTTTGTACACATTGTTAGTCCTTTTGAAGTCATTGGAACATGCCACCTGCATAAAGATGTGTTTGTTTGCACAGCTAAAGCCTTACCCTGTAAACACTTACATCATCCAATCTGTATTCATGCAAAGAATAATGTTATATTTATTTAAAAAATAGTAGTGAAAGCAAAAAATCAGCTAGAGAATAAATTTCATAATAAACCCAGAAAAAACTGAAAATAAGTTGCTGGAAGGTCAGCTGAAGCAGGTGTGTCTGGCAGTGGGAAACAGACTTCCTGCCTTGGAGATCATTATCTGTATTGCAGAAACTTTTAGAGGCTTCATGAGGACTTCATGCTTCATATTTTCATTGATATATCAACAATGTCTAAAAATCTCTATTCCCTTAGCACTATTAAACTAGAGAGAGAAAAATGAAATGATTGGATAGTTTGTCTGTGCATTGATTTTTTTTCTACGTCAATGTGTATTACTGTGAAAACATTTTAAGGTTTTTCCCATGGTTAACCTTGTAGAAAAGTATAAGAAACCCTTAACATCCATTTCTAGTATAAAAGATCATTTGACCTCGAAATCTGTACACACATCCACAAATTTTGTTTTGTGTGTTCAGCTGAGAATACAGCAAAGGCCTGGGAAAATTAAAGGTTAATCCCTCATCTGAAGTGCAGAAGTGTTTCCTCCTGCCTGCAGGTGGGAGATGAATATGCTAATGGGGCAAGCCTGACTCTGCAGTGATTTGTAGGTGAAAATGTAACTTGTGATAATTAAAGGCTAATTACTTTTAGCTAGCAAGTGGGAACCAGGTGCTCTAAAGCAAAAGAGAAAGATTTTAGTTTGTGCTGGTAAGACTTTTGGAGGGGGAAAAGAAGAAGGGACTATGATTGCATTTCTTTTCTTTTGCCTTGAATTTTTTTTTTGTTTTAGTAAATTAGAGAACAGAAATGAAATGGTTAGATGTGACATACAGTTTTCATAGGTTTTGGGGGGTTATTTTTATTTATTTTTATCATTGTTTACCTTAAGAGATGGCCAAACAGAGTTAGGCAGGGATTCTGGAAATATTTTTGCTGTTTCGATGTTAGTAATATTGCCATCACGGCAGTGTGTCTTGTTTCAAATCCTGTTTAAAAACAGCTCTTTCTGAGATGCTCACTAAAAAAATCTCTTTTAAAAGCTTCTCTCAATTATTGCTTTCAAAGGCACCCCCAAGCGTGAGCACTCAGATTAGAGCATTAGAGCTTCCCACATATTTCCATCTTGCTTTTATGGTAGGATGTGTTAACTTTCCTAGTTAGTCTTCTCTTTGAAGGCTCATGAATCCAAGGAAGTTCAGGCATTTACACCCACTTTCCTTTCCTCTTTTTCAAGACAGCCTTTTCACTATCACAAGTAGTCTCATGAAGATATTTCTATGTTAGATGAGGTGCCATATCACTTATCTGGGAAGTAAACAACTCAGCATCATGAAGGGGCAAATCTAATTCTTTTGGTGACTGCTTGGCATATTTACTCTTTGTACCACTCATGCACTGTATGTTTTACAGTAGCTTTACAATTAAAAAAATAATCAAATTGCTGTTTAGACAGTTATATGTAATTATTTACTGATTGAGTCTATGTATAATGAGAATTAATCACTTTGAATAGTGGGTGATGGATCTATAAACTCATTTCCTTAATGAACTTACTTTTCCTTGTAACAAACTGGGGTTGTAGTCACTCGGACCACCACAGGTGGTATCCACAATAAGCATATGGGCTTTGCAGTCACTCTGTAGATCTGTATTTAGGCTCTAAGTTATTTATAGTACCTATATGGCTGTTGATCCTTTTCTTGGGCAGGTTTAGAGGTGATAAAACCTTAAAGTTCTAACCAGGTAAGTATCTGATTTTTTTTTTTAAGATACCCGATTTTTAAATGTGGTTTTCTTTAGGTATGTTACCCTTTTTACCTGGTTTGTAGACATGTTCTGCTTACATCAAATCTAACAGATAGAGGAAAGACCAGTGATACTAGTATTTCATTTCTAAGCAATAATTCAGGCATTAATATATTCTTATGGGCCAGGAAGTGCGAGAATTTCCCCAGGTTAGAAAAATCAGCTTTGACCTGAAATGAGTAGAGAGATATCTTGATCTCATTTTGCATGTTAGTATCTTAAAATCTACCAGCAGATAATTTGTATTTAAAAAACAATTATCCCAAAATGAGGCATTTCTTTTAACTCTTCAGGTTAATACTGATTTTGAAAGACTTTTGTGTATTTGATTGAGTGGAACTGTGGACTGTCCAGTTACCAGCTGAAGGTCTGGGGGAGGGGGGGGGGGGCGCTCCTTCTGAGGTCAGTTCAATTTCCAGCAAGTTTGTTTTCTTGTAATAATGGGGAGACCTTTAGGGGCAATTGGCCAGCACAGACTTGGGCAACAAAAGCCTCTGTGGGCAGGCAGGTAGGCCAGTTATTTTTCTTGGTTTTGCTTTTAAAATGTCAAGAGAATTGATGTGTCCTTTTGAACTCTTTTATTCTACTGCATCAGCATCTTTTGCACAAAAATGTTCCACTAGTGCATTTTCTTTTTATATTTGATCTAGTTATAATTCTGATTTCCTTTAGGAAGTGATTGTATGTTCTTATAGCTGTAGTTCAAGATGAAGGGAATTATAATGAGTCTTTCATTTTTACAGACGAGTATGTAAATTGAGTGGTAGAATCCAATATTGTATAATTACATTGATCACTAATCCTGATGTGGTTTTGTTCCTGTAAGTCTCTCCTGAACTGTTTTGCAGAAAGGAAGATAAAAAAATATTGGTTAAAAGCAGCAGCATAAATAGTAGCAAGGATAATTTATATGCATTTACTTATTAAAGCATTGAAACAGTCAGGTCAAATGGGCTCACAGGCCGCAAGGAGGACATCAGTTACCTTCTTCCTGTTGTAAATACCTTACTCTATAAAGTGCATTGCTGTAATCAGTAGAGCAAATTATGAAGAAAATTGTTTTGTGAAAAATTAGCGCCGTTCTTCAGCAGCTCAAGAACTCATATGTAAGTTTTATCTTGTCCTAAAGATATGCTTTATTAGTTTGTTCCATCACCCTCTTTTTGGACCCCTTATCTCTGGAAACACCCATGAGAAGAAAAAGAATAGGTGTTTATTTCTCACTAGCATTCTGTTTAGTAAATAATGAGTCAAATGGCTTTTCATCCACAATTTCTCAAAGGTGCTCTATATAACAAGACATGGTTTGTTACTGAATTCCCCAAAGCAAGAACTCTCCCACAATCCCTGAATTTGTGCTTGGTGCCTTTGCATCCACTGGACTGATAGACAAGGATGTCTAGAAATTATTTTAGATTTTTAAATTTTCTTTAGAGCCTTTAAAGACGTGTGAATTTTCATCCTGTTGTTTTGCTCTATCATGGTCTTACTGGGATTTCTGTTTCAGGATGATACCTTCTTGGCTTAGATAATCTTTTGCATTTAATTATATTTTAGCTCTTTTTATTCTGTAGTATCTCCCTCCTTCCCACCTCTCATTTCCTTGTGGAATACTCATCTTTGATACATGCATGAAGAACAGGTAATGAGGAAAACTGAAAGAGCTGGAAATAATTTTACGAAATATCTTTTCCTGCTGTAGTACAGTTAACAAAATTCAAATATATTTCTGTAACAGTACAGTGTTATGGAAATATAATTAATAGCAGTCTAGAAACTATTAAATAGCTTTTTTTCATTTTATCAGCTAATATTCAGAAAATATTATGGACAGAAAGCTTTCCTCTTCCTCTGATATGTATGGATGTCCTTGAATTTCACTGATACTGAAAAACTATTTTATCACACCTCAGTAAGTTCCTTATGTCCTTGTTTTCCAACAGTGATAACTTAATTTTCTCAGTGAACTGGTGGAAAATGCAACATTTCACAAAACAAATTATAGCAGAGAAATAGAAAGCAATAGAGAGGATCTTTTCTTTTTCTTCTTTACAAAAATGTTTTTATTATAATTGCTGATTTTAAAAACCCACAGAAATTGGAGGAGGGTTCTTTTGGTTCTGTTTAATATTTTTTATCCTCAGGTAAGGATGGAAAGGGAGAAATAAGCTTTGGCAGTTTAGTAGGTGTCTCACAGAGCTCAGTTGGACTGATGAAAACAGCGAGATGGAGCTAGAGGAAGGGAAGAACTGTTCTCTAATAACATGATTTTGTTATTCCTTGATTAAAGTTTGGTAAAACTTTTGAAATAATCCCATTAGGCAGCTGGATCAGGAGCATTTTTGCAGCCTGTGTCATGTGTGTGAAGCATGCCTGTAAAGCAGCCAGACGTGAGGCGTTTATCAGACTGAGAGGAAGATGCATCTAGATACTGTGGCTAGATAGACATGCAACTTTGATAGCTGGTGTGGGCTGTGCATTTATCATCTCTTGCCCAGAACTTCTATGAGCAAATTATGTAGGTGCATGCAGGAGAAAGAGAGACCTTGCTCATAAGGGAGGGAGGAAGGAAGGGGGAGAAAACCTGTCAGCTTTTGTCAGTGGTGGATCTGTTTCGGAGCTGGCTGGCACTGGCTCTGCTCAGCACGGGTGGTCTCCTGGTCCCTTCTTTCAGAGGTCACCCTTATAGTTTTCCCCCCTGCACCAAAACCTTGTCAAGTAAATCAGATACCACTGTTAATAAGCATGAGAAAAAAAAAAAAACCCCAAACAGCTTCTTTGAAAGATTCATTTTTTCTGTTTATGAGGTGTATCAAATAGATGCCAACTTGACAGGGACAAGCTTTGCAACATGCTGTGGTATTATATGGCTGGTGTGCTGCAATGGGACGCTCATTTACATGGCTGATCAGTCCCTTGAGGAAAAGCTGTCCAGTCCATGCAGTACAGAGCAGATCAGGAAGACTTTATTTATAAGAACACAAAATAAAGACAAATAAAAAGTATCACACTTGTGTATCCCTACAGTGAGTGGAAAACTTAGTGTATGTAAAAGACTGTTTGGGTAGTGGGGGAATGCTTCAGATTGGCTTCACTAAGAACATTTTCTCAGAATAATAAAATTTGCATCAATAAAATTATTTGATTTAGAACACAGAAGTAAAAAATTAGTCTGAATTTGTGTTGCTTTTAATCTGGAAAACTTTAGCCACAACCAAAGGAACTTTTCTATATGCCCATGAGTATGAAACAGGGGTGAGTGCTTTTTAATACATACTTTAGTAATGCTGCTATCTTTTTGTTTTTCAGTAATGTAGCGCAATGATTTCTGAGTTGTCTTCCATTTGTCCGTGACCACCTATCTGCGGGAGAACGTTTCCCTCCTTTCATGACAAGACAGCAGCATAAATTAGAGACTCAAACCTAAGTGGAGCTCGACCACTGCACTATAAACCCACAAAGCCGTGCACAAGCTGATGAGTGAGAGGAAGAACACAATGTTCCTTGAACAAGGCAAGATTTAAGAATGTCAAGTTTCTGAGATCTCAGGAGCTCCTTACGTAAGCAGGGTACTTAAATAGCTCCCTAACTCTCTCTGCAGCTTCTTTTACCTCTGGGCAGTACACGGAGGTGTGTGAGCAAACTTGTGTTGCAGATGTGGCCCAGTCAGAGCCCCACTGAACCTGCTGCCCCTTGGGCACATTTTGTTCAACAAGGTATTACAAGGTCAGGTTGGTGTGTTTGGAAAAAAAGCAGCAAACCTGTTGTGTGTGTTCACAAAACTCAGGGTTGCCCAGCAAATGCTGACATTGATTTCTTTTGTGTTTACCTTATCTGCTGCTTTAGATACTGACACTCACAGACTCCCCACCGGGTCCACGGTCTTTGTTAGAGAGAGGTCGGAACTCACAAGTAGTGGCAGATGATGTCTTTTCCATGTTCCCATAGGTTATCCCTGTTCCCTTAATTACTGGGTCTCTCTCCCTTATGTGTGTTGCCAAAGGAGTTTATATACCTCTGCTATCAATAACCAGTTTCACCTCTAAAGGGAAAAGGTGGTACTTAAAAAAAAAAAAAAAGGAATTAAAAAAGCACCTGAAAAACAAGTCTAATTGGAAAAAAGAGACCCAAAACAAACAAAGCCAACTAAACCTACAATAAACAAGCAACCCTCCCAGTGTGTTTGCAGAATTTAGGCAATAGAAAAAGGGGAGTGAAAAGTGTTTTTATTGGCATAGCCACACACTTCTAAATTTTTTCACATTTGAAGGTGCAGTCTATAGCAAAAGAATGAAAACATTTTTGATTTCTTTGAGGTGTAGCAGCTAACTCTCAGAAAGCTGTGAGCATTAAAAAGTGATGTTAACATTTTTATGCATAAAATTTATTGCTTATTGATTCAAATGAAATAACTTTACTTCTAGGACATGAGAAATAACTGTCATTTTTTTCTGTAACTTCTTGAGAAAAGGGGAAGATTTTTAATATTTGACATCAGAATTGTGTTCTAATTATGAGTCTATTAATTCTGGCAGTTAAAGCCAGTCCATATTTTCAAATGCAGATACAACTAAGCATATCCTTTTAATCTGATAGCTCTTTTTGTGAATGTAAATACCACCCCTTATATCTTCAAAGTATTTAGACCACTTCAGTACTTTGCTATTGCTTACTAAATGCTTCAGGTCCTTAAGTAATTAACAGAAAGGGTATGATTTTGGTTTGGGTTTTGTTTGGGCATTTTTTTGGTTTGTTTTAAATAACAGTATAGTCCATAGTTTCATTAAAAGTCCCTGCTAACACGAGTACATGGTTACAACACTGCCACGAAAGCCTAACTGGGTTACGTTTGGCTGCAGCTCCAGTCTTGAGTGACTTCAGGATTGCTACACTCCGGTGAAAAGTGTATTGGAACCAAAACTCGTGCATCATGCAAGTGGAAATCACTACTATGTATCTGTCTTTCTGGGCTGGCTGTGCCTCAGTGACTTAGTTCATTGCCAGCAGACATCAGAGCTTCCAAAGATACATAGAAACATACTTTTATTTAGCGCTGATTATGCTTAATACAGCAGAACACATAACCTGTAAGTTATTAGTATGATTTTAGGAAAGTCCGTTTCTTTAGAGAAACAGTGTAAAACCTTGAGAAAGATAAGATGCAGTTTAGCATGGAATAGCAGACTGTGCAATTAATTTCTTTCCACAGCTTTAGCGTGAACATGCGTACTGAGTCAAATCATTATAAACTACCACTTAATTTAGGCTAATTGCATTGTCTTGGCCATCACCCCTCATTCCCCAAGTGGTTGCCATTCTTGAAATACTGTTGCTAGCCCACTTCATTTAAATCCTTTTCTTTCAGTAGGTGCTTTCTGCAGGATGGCTGATATTCCACAAGCTATGTTGCTTCTCCTGCGCTCAGCTCTGCAGGAGTTATATCTTCGCAGCCTTCCAGCAGGGCTCGTAATATTCTTCCTGAACAAGGTTCTTCAGCTATTTTCAAAATAATTGTAAAATTGTACTAATTATACATTTTCATTGGGAAGAGAATGTGGAGTTAGAATTAAGATAAAGCTTTCCTGGGTTAAAAAAGCAAACCAAAAAGCCCACACCAAAATCCAAAATATATCAGTCTGATAATCATTTTAAATAGGTGGGAATTCATGATGTTCAATAAATACATTCAAGCTTTGAAGGTAACTCTGTTTCTGAATATTTTACCAGAATAATTTCTGCTTTGTTGGTAGAAAAACAAGCTCTTGATTTTAAATAACATTTTGAAAAAAAAAATTTCTAATACATTTAATGTATGAATTCTCTGATAGGGCTTAAAAAGATAGACCAATATCCATTGACATGTTCATATGCCCATTGATTAGCACAGCTTATGTTTCTGCATGAAAACTGTTTGGAAATGTCTACGAATTATCAAGTAAGTGCATGATGTAAGTCTTTGGTTTCTTTCAGGACTGAACATGGACTTGTATTAGGGCCCTTGAAGAGAAGATAATTCTGTTAATGGAAGCCTAATTCTGACATTCTCACAATTTTTTTTCTGTCAAGGTTTGGTATTTCCACATGTATCCTTTATTTATGAAGATTGGTTAGCTTCAGATGCAGAAAGTGTCTGGTGTGGCCTTTTGAAGACCCTGGGAGCTCACAAAGGAGACAAATTATCCTAGGAGTTTCATTATTTCTATTCATATCTTTTTCTCAGCTGATAGCAATTTTACCAAGCTGCTTTTCATCAAAATGAAGACTGTCACTAACAAAGTGGGATGCAGAATCTCAGGATTTGCAGAGCTGCTGGTCTGACCACTGTCTGGTTTTCCTCCTGTAATGCCACATAAAACATCAGTGGCATTCAGCCACGTGCAAAAGGTTGAGAAAGGAGCAACATCAGAGCTTCCCCAAGATGGGATAAGTGCACTTGGTGATTAGCAATTATCAGGTGTCAGTCAGTCTTGGAATGCCAAGTGCCAAGTGTGTCAACATGGTCTGTGAGCAACTTTATCAGCATTGGTTTAGGTATCATTGTGCAGATTGAAGTCTGAGTGTCATGAACATCAGCTAAAGCCTTTTAGTGACTGTGTGGTGGTGTCATCTGTCTGAGGGGCTTATTTATACTGGGTGAAAGTTTTAAGAATGACTTTAAAGACATTTCTTTAGTAGCCCATAAGATCCAGGAGAAATTCAGGGGGAAAAAAGGGTGTCTCAGGGAAAAAAGAGGGTGTATCACCTTTGGAAAAAGGGGCAGGCAACTCAGGAAGTCTTTAAGGATGTAGTTAGGTCATGCGTAAAGAAAATTAAAGAGGCAAAAGCTCAATTAGAACTTAATCTGGCTACTTCTGTAATGGGTAATAAAAAATGTTTTTATAAATACATTACTATCAAAAGGAAGGGCAAAGAAACCTCCATTCTTTATTGGATGCAGGGGGGAGTATAGTTACCAAAGATGAGGAAAAGGCAGAGGTACTTAGCACCTTCTTTGCCTCAATTTTCAACAGAAAGACAGGTTGTTCTCAGGACAACTGTCCTCCTGGGCTGGTAGATGGTATCAGGGTGCAGAATAGCCCCCACTGTTATCCAGGAGGAAGCAGTCAGAGACCTGCTGAGTCACTTAGATGCTCACAAATCTATGGGGCCAGATGAGATCCATCCTAGGGTGATGAGGGAGCTGGCAGATGAGCTTGCAAAGCTGCTCTCCATCATTTACCATCAGTCCTTGCTCACTGGGGATGCCCCAGATGACTGGAAGCTGGCCAATGTTACACCCATCCAGAAGAAGGGCCGGAAGGAGGATCCGGGAAACTACAGGCCTGTCAGCCTGACCTTGGTGCCCAGCAGGATTATGGAACAGATCGTCTTGAGTGCCATCACATGGCACTTACAGGATGGCCAGAGGATCAGACCCAGCCAGCATGGGTTTAGGAGGGGCAGGTCGTGCCTGACCAACCTGATCTCCTTTTATGACCAGGTGACCTGCCTGGTGGATGCGGGGAAGGCTGTGGATGTTTTCTACCTGGACTTCGGCAAACCCTTTGACACAGTCTCCCACAGCATACTCCTGGGAAAGCTGGCAGCCCACGCCTCGGACAGGTGCTGGTCACCTTTCACTGGTTAAGAACTGGCTGGATGGCCAGCCCCAGAGTGTGGTGGTGAACAGTGCTGCATCCAGTTGGCAGCCAGTCACTGGTGGTGTCTCCCAGAGATCAGTGCTGGGGCCAGTCCTGTTTAATATCTTCACTGATGATCTGGATGAGGGGATTGAGCCCACCATCAGTAAATTTGCAAGTGACACCACGCTGGGAGTGTGGATCTGTTGGAGGGTAGGAGGGCTCTGCAAAGGGACCTGGACAGGCTGGATAGATGGGCTGAGTCCAACAACATGAGGTTTAATAAGTCCAAGTGCTGGGTCCTGCACTTTGGCCAGAACAACCCCCTGCAGCGCTACAGGCTGGGGACAGAGTGGCTGGACAGCAGCCAGGCAGAAAGGGACATGGGGGTACCGGTCGACAGCCGATCGAACATGAGCCAGCAGTGTGCCCAGGTGGCCAAGAAGTCCAATGGCATCCTGGCCTGGATCAGGAATAGTGTGGCCAGCAGGACCAGGGAAGTCATTCTTCCCCTGTGGCACTGGTGAGGCTGCACCTTGAGTACTGTGTCCAGTTCTGGGCCCCCCAGTTTAGGAAGGATGTTGGGGTGCTGGAGAATGTCCAGAGGAGGGCAACAAGGCTGGTGAGGGGTCTAGAACACAAGTCCTGTAAGGAATGGCTGAGGGAGCTTGGGGTGTTTAGCCTGGAGAAAAGGAGGCCCAGGGCTGACCTTATCACTCTACAAATCCCTGAAAGGAAGATGTAGCCAGATGGGGGTCAGTCTCTTCTCCCAGGCAACCACAGGACAAGAGGACACAGACTTAAACTGCACCAGGGGAGGTTTAGACTGGACATGAGGAAGTTTTTTACAGAAAGGGTGACTGGGCATTTGATTGGGCTGCCCAGAGAGGTGGTGGAGTCCCTGTCCCTGGAGGTGTTCAAGGAAAGACTGGATGTGGCATTTAGTGCCATGGTCTAGTTGACAAGGTGGTGTTAGGTCACAAGTTGAACCTGATGACCTCAAAGGTCTTTTCCAACCTAGTTGATTCTGTGATTCTGGAATTGGTCTATTTGTGCATGTTAAGTTAATATATTCATAGAAACAATGTTTTCTCCCTGTTAATTCTAATAAAGTTGTGAAGAAGCAGAGTTCTATATGCAAACCTTGGTGAGGACCATTTTATTACATAAAAACAGAGCTAATTACTCCAGTCTATATCAAAACAATTATTATTAATACCACATGAATGCTTAAGGAAACCTGAGCTATGAGTTGGTTACACAACCTAGACCTCTAGATGTATAGGTGGGTACGTGGGAAACTTTTTTTCAGAATTAATTTAAAGGTAATTAGGTTTTTGTTTGGATATGCTGTGTTTGTTTGGGAGGAATTAGGGTGGTGGTTAGTGTTTGTTTGCTTCAAAGTAAAACCAAACAACTCATTGAAGACAAGTTCTAATTTCTGAGGTTTACTCTATTGCTTTTTATTACCACTGTGTTATTCTGTAATTCCAGTGTCACCATTAAGCCCCCAAACCCGACTGGCACCAGAAGCTCTGTCACAGCTGAATGAAGGGTGGGAAATCTAATTCCATGAGATTTGCCTGGATAAGGGTCTTGGGGATAAAATATTGAGACACAAAGTAGTTGTTGACCTGTGTAGGCAAGCCAGCTATTACATCAGGTAATCAGAGTTGCAGCTGCTCTTGCAGTTTGCCAGCTTGAATTGGCAAAGAAGACTTGTAATTTTCGTTCTGGTGGGTCTGAGGAGTATCAGTCTGGCATAGTTGGATATGAGCTCATTATAATCTAAATAAACAATACCAATCAGAGTATTTTATTCTGCTATTTAGAAAATTTATTTTGCATATTGTATTCCTCTATTAGTGCTAAAAATCAGGAAAAAATTTAAGTACAATAGCTCCTGAATTTCTGTCTAAATATTCTACTTTTCATCAGGTTACTTATTTCCTTCTTCTTTAGATTCTTTCTGTTTCTTTGCTTCTTTCTTCCTTGAGACAGCTTTCATGCTGCTGATTAATCTGTGTTATTTCTGAATCACCTCACAAAGAGCTTTTTTTCTTAGCTCACTAATTTTTGCCAGTTCCAGTAAGAATATCTGAATAGTTTATATATGAATTAACTCTAGTTCTTGGTGTCTAGGGACATTCAATACAGTTTTCAGTACCCATGAACAGTCATAAAAGCATTTGACATTAATGCAAATTTAAATTTAGTTGACTAGGTAATAAATCACTCTGTTTCAGTTCCCCGCCCCCCCTCCCCATTTTATCTTTTAAATCACTATTGCATTAGTTATACAGCAGATGTAAATTTTGTTTCCTGTTACCATTCCTGCCTGAGGCAGCTGTAGCAAACCTGTTTACATTTGTTTTCATATTAATAACCTCTGCTCTGGTGATCAAAATACTTGATCTGAGACAGGTCTTTATTATTATTGTCACTGATATATGTAGGAGATCCTTTTAAAGATTTTTTTCTGGTTGAAATTTTTGCATCTTTAAAACAGATGGACTTGCTTCTGTGTACTCCTAATATTTTGCATTTGGGAACACTCCATTGAAAACAGACATGCCACCTCTTGAGGGACATAAGGTAGAGGTAGGCCTTTTTTCCCAGGCAGCTAGCCTGGGACAGGACAAGAGAATAGCTGTGCCAGGGGAGGTTCAGGTTGGACATCAGGAAGAATTTCTTCACTGAAATAGTGCTTAACCATTGGAATGGTCTGCCTAGGGAGATGGCGGAGTCACCCCATCTCTGTAAGGGTTCAAGAAACAGCTGGATGTGACAGTTCGTGCACTATGTGGCACTGAGTTGACATGGTGGTGTTTGGTCAAAGGTTGGACTCCATGATCTTGGAGGTCTTTTCCAACCTAAGTGATTTTTTTATCTGTCTGGGAACCATTTTGTTCACCCTACAGAAACAGGATGAGGAAGAGAAATTTCAGTTTGCTCCTTTCCCTCTCCCATGGCCGCTGAAGGTGGGAAGTGTTTATTCTGGATCAAGAATGAACCCTTCCCTGAAGGCTATCTGTTAGGAAAACTCAGGCCGATGCCCCACTGATGATGACAGTGAGGTCCCCTATGCACATCAGACACTTCATTTAAGAAAATATTTTGCTGGCTGATTGCTGCCCACCTGCTTCGAGTGGTGCCCTTCATGCAGCACTGTGGCTTTTCTTTCAAAGAGACTTCCAGAAGGTTCTCTAAGCTGGCTGGTCTGCTGTAACTGGGTTCAAGGTTTCCTTTTCACTTTATACACAGGAAGAACTCTTCACAGGAGGAACTCTTTCTAAATGTTTCTACAGCAGTGGTCACACTTTAATCTGGTTTATATTTGATGGGCACTATTTTAGTACACATGTTAATTAAGTGACTTTGAGCTTCTAATAAACCATGCCTGGATAGTACTTATTTACACAAGAAATACTATTTACCCCCATCCTCTTCTAGACTAGAAGATAGTGGAGATCCCTGACAAGCTCCTTAAAACTTCTGCAGCTGGTCATTTGAGTCAAGTAAATAACATTTCTAGCAGCTTCCATACAGAAGTGTTTCATTAAGTTGTCAGGCATGAAAATTGTATTGTCACTACATAAAAATGTTTTTGGAAGAATTGACAGCTTTTTGATTTATGTGTCTAAGATTCTAGCTGATGCTGGTGATGATATGTGACACCCAAGAGGAGAAGAACTTTCGTGCTGTGAGAATTTAGGAAGAAAAAATACTCTTTGTTTCTTCTCACAATCCAAATTAAGGTTTGTGTTGGGCAATATGAGACATATCTTAAGACCTCATAGAAAGAAAGGCCTGTTATAGAACCATCCAAATATGACACATCCTGTTTAAGAGAAATATTCGAGCTGTACTTAAAGGCTAGCTTTAGCTTCTTTGAACATGTACATGCTTGTGTTGAAAAGACTGTTGATAAGTAGAGAGTGGTTTTAGGATCCAAATTCTTTCCAGAAAAATTCCTACTTTGAGAAAGGAGGGAAGAGAAATAAACCTTTTATTTAAGTGAGGTATTGTAAAGTCTTTTGTGACATTTCCAGGGCTGACTAGAAGGACAAAGGGGAATAATAATAAAAGCTAAAGAGAAAATTTTTTATGTAAAAGTTTGAGGGCTTTTAAAGTATTAATTTGGATAAACACTCACTATTTGAAGTTATTAATCTCTTTTATCAATGGTCTTCTGATGTTCTATATTCTTTTCTTGCTAGGCCATTTTTTTTGTAACTAAAGCATTTCACATTCATCAGTGTTCTCCTTCATAAATTTGCTTTGTGGGATGATTAAAATATACCAGCGAGTTTTCAGGCTTTTATGTACTTTAGTTTCAAATGTGTGCAATCTACAAGGGAAAGGAAGTTAGAAATGTGTTTTCCTAGTTGCAGGGAAAGACAGATCTCAAACCAAAATGTTATAGGTTTAGGTTTTTTCTCTGGCACAGTTATAGATCTTTAAAAATGTAATATGTAATACTGAAACATCTTTCTGGAATTTTTTTGTGAAAAATTTTTAATCACAGAACATAATATGTCCCTGATACTGATGATGAAACAACATATAATCTTTTCTGTCAGCAAGTCTTCGTGAGATAAAATCTGACTAACCTGGACTAGAAAAAAAAAAAAAAAAAAAGTGTAACAAAGCAAACCAACCTCATTCAATAAGTAGACTTGTGGCTGTACTTTCCTTTAAAACTCACAATTTCTTTAGGCTAAAAAGACTGTGAAACAGAAAGACCTTGAATGGCTTCTGAAGTGAATTTTTTCCCTTCCTTAATGTGAGATGCATGCAAGTAAACAGTAGATGTTAAAATTGTCAGGCATTTAAGACATCAAAGTTTTCTTCTGGTAACATATAGGGGAGATTTAAATAATAGCTAATTTTAGAATCAGCAGGAAATACCTGGGAAACATACTGCAGAAATAAATTGGAAGCTGGTCCAGTACAATCCAGTCAATATATTACTGTATGCCAACAATCAGAGGAGTAAGAGTGATATCTGAGAGTGTTTCAGCAACAGTATCTGGTCAATGCCTAAATCCAGAGATGTCTATTTCATTTTTCAAATTTCTCTTTTAAGTTTTTTTTTTTTTAATTAAATATTAGTTGTGAAAAATATATATATATACATCTCCTGACTGGAGAATTTAGATTTTAACACCAAGAGTGTTCCTTGCTCCCTAAGACATTACTAGCTTCCAATTCCCCAGTTTGTCTCATACCTTCTGCTGGACTGATAATTGGAAAAAAAAAAAAAAATCCTGAAAGAGATCTAGTCTTGTTTGAAACAATTCAAGTGGGAGGGTATTTACCTTGTCTCCTGGTATATTATTCTTTTTTGTCCATAAGGTTAATTACCTACGCTGTTAAAGTTTGCAGTGAATCAGAGTACAGCTTATCAGAAGAACACAGATCTCTGCTGCTTCTATTTTCTTTGTTGTCCCTTGCATGTATTTTTTTCATAAGATGTATTTAAAGAGTGGACCAGAAAGGCAGGAACAAACATACATTTATTTCTTCTTAGAACCTACCATTTGATTTTTTATTTTCTTTTAGCGGTGTATAGAGCCAGTTAAGAGTCTTGCCGTTCAGAAGTGTGTCCCATTGATCTTTTGGAAGAGCGCTGGTTTGACCCTTCAGTTCCCAGCCAGACATTGGCATCATGCTGATTGCTTCTGTGCTGTGAAATGAATTTGTCACAGCAGTATTTATAAAGAATCTTTTCTTGAAAATAAAAAGACATCTTCACCCTATGTCCCCTCCTTAAAAAGGGGAGTTAAAGGGAAAAAAGAACCAAAACCTAGACTGAAAGAGACACTGCCAAACTCTGTGGGAAGGAGAGAAGCAGGAAATAAAGTGGGAAGAAAATTTGTTAAATCTGGTGCTTATGTAACAGCAACAATTCGTGACAATATAGGGCAAGATAAAAAGCTCCTGGAAATGCATACAATTTTTTCAAAATTAAAAACAGTGTAAACCAAAAGCTAATGTTTCCCTAAAAATGCAGTTTTACAATGGGGATATATGTATGGTAGTAAATTAATGCTGCATTTTTAAGAAGTCACTTCACAATCACAGAGGAATTTCTTTTTAAATGCCTAGTTTCTAGCTTTCATATGAGAATATTTATAACCCACTTCCTTTACACTGCCACTCTTCTTAGAAGCACATGGCTAATTATAATTGTAAATAAGCATTATATAATTAAAATATAAATCAGCATTAAAATTTTTAAAATTAGTTTTCCTTTGAATGCTTTCATTTCTGCTCTATTATAAAGGATGGATTAATTTCCATTCACCACTTCTGAATACCTTTGAGTAGATGCAGTCATTTCAGTGCTTAAAATCTTAACTTCCTGCAGGAATGTATTTTGTCTTACTATTTAATTATGGGTACAGTATGAATTATCATATCTTATAGTAAAACTTTATTTTCATAATATAAAGTCCTTGTAAATTCTTTAGCTTATACTTTTTTTTTTTTTGCCTGATGCATTAGAAAAGATCAATAGTAAATAGAGATTAAAGCACTTTCTAGGATTCTAAAATTCTCACCTCTCACTAATGAAAAGTTGCAAGTCAGTCAGACTAACTGTAATGTGGCAAAACCGGGCTTTAATCTTGAAAAACTCTATGCTCATAGGACAATTTGTGTCAAATTTTGCTTTTCACGAAGCTATCACAAATTGGCCCTGCAGAGTGCCACAGGTGAGCAAATTTATCTCAGAAATAAAAAAATGGGATGTTGCATTCAGAAGAGCAAAGGCAATACTGAGAAGGTCATGGAGTAACTAAATAATCTTCTTTGAGCTACAGTCAAGCAAGAGTTGAAAGGAGTGAGCCAGTGTGTTTCTACAGTGCACATGCATGTTCCTCTAGGCCTGTACATATTTTGTGTGTGGTACTAACAGTTCTGTTATCATGAATTGAGTAAACATTCCCATCAGGGACTTGAGCCTTTCTTATCAGGGCCACTTCTCGAATGTTTGTACATCCATGTGCAGCATGCAATCAGTTTTCTGAAGTTCCTCAGCTCTAAAATACTTCTAATGTAGCATCCTACAAAAGATGTGGTTTAGGTTTGTTTCCTTTAGGGGTCTATTTTGGTTCTCTGGAGAGAGATGTTACCAGAGATGACCTTCTCTACAGAATGGACTGATTTTTACTGCCACTACACAGATTTTCAGAAGAGGGAAAAATTCAATATAATAAATATTGACTTAATATCAAGATGCCTTTGAGATTTCTTATTCAGATAGTTCAGTTTATCTTACTCTGGATGAGTTTTCAAAGGCACTGCACTCAAAGGTACACAGCACATTTCAACTTTTCAACCACTTCAGTAATTGGTAAATTATTTTCTACACTATGGAAGATGTTTTGCTTTCTAATTACTCCATCTCCCAAACAACCCAAAGTGATAAATGCCATATGCTACTGATGTGCACTGCAGCCTCGAGGCTGGTCTCATGGGAGACCTTATAGCACCTTCCAGTACCTAAAGGGGTTACAAGAGATCTGGAGAAGGACTTTTTACATGGACATGTAGTGATGGGACAAAGGGGAATGGGTTTAAACTGAAAGAGGGCAGGTTAAATTACATGTTAGGAAGAAATTCTTCCCTGTGAGGGTGGTGCGGCATTCTGCCCCACTTCCTCTGCTGTAGTGGCGTGGCCAGAGAATCAGGAAAGTAAAAGTGAGAAAACTCTTGGGTTGAAGTAAAGACGGTAAAGCAGAAGCTGCACATGCAAGAAAAGCAAAACAAGGAGTTAGTTCACTACTTCCCATGGGCTGGCAGGTATTCAACCATTCTCAGGAAAGCAGTGCTCCAACACATGTAACAATGACCTGGGAAAACAAACACTCCAAATGTCCCCCTGTAGATACAAAAATGCTGCTAGCGAGGATTTTCTTGCTATTTTCTAAGTCCGTGAGAGACTTTTCTCTCTCACAGAAGAGGTAGCAGAGTTATGTAAACACCCAAGCCACCTGCAACCTTGAAAAGTCTTGTTTATGGTATAGTGGAAAAATATTTTGACAATGGATGTTTAGGATTTTAGCCAATCACCCCCAAGGGGTGGCTGATCCTTTGTCCAATTAGACTATGAAGAAAAAAGTCTATAAAGAGTTTGTAAAATAATTAACTAAATCAATCTTGCTGCACAATTCCTGCCTGCTGGATCTTCTCTCCTCCTCCTCCCTATGGCTGTGGGACACGGTGATATACCGTAGGAACCAGGCCTGCGGTAATATTTGGTGACCCCGATGTGATCTGCACTCTCTGACATGTCCTGCTGCTGCGAGCCAAGCCGAATTTCTCTAGAGGTACGCTGTTCCCCTTCCCCCCGGGACCGGGAGGTCCAACAGGACTGAGAAATGGCGAACAGCAGCTCACGAACCGATGCTGTGGTACTGGTCTGGAAAGGTGTGTTTTGCACATTGCACACCTTCATTCCTGAAAACTCAGTTCCGGAATTATTGGACTGGGCTACTTTAAAAGGGATTTCCATGGACAGAGATACTGCCCTGGACTTTTCCTTATGGCAAGAGCTCGGATGCACTGTCCGACATGAGCTCCCGACTGGGGACCCAGCAGCGTTAGAATTATACAAAACCTGGTGTTCGTTATTTATCCTGCTGACAGACCTTGACTGTGATAGCAGGGCTGGATTGCCTATTTCAGTGATGAGTGACGGAGGAACGTCCGAGGGGGGCCCCGCTGACTGGGCTGCCGGGGCAAATGATGGTGGATTCGGAAAAACCCCCCCGGCTCCACAGGCAGAGCCTGCGCTGGCTCACCCTGCACAATCGCAGGACTCCGCAGCCCCCAGGGACCCCACGCTACCAGAGGCAGGGGGGTCAGGGCAGCGAGATGGCGCACAGCCTGCCTTGCCGTTCAGCTCGGCGGCGGCCACGGCTTATCCAGGGCCGCAAATCAGTGGCTTAGCAACTTGGATGCCCAGAGCGGCTCCTAGCTCGGTTGCGTATGCACCTGGATCTAACTTCTTAGCAGGCGTAGCGCCGGGCGTGCCTGCCCCGGGACTGCCTGGGTGTGGTCCGCTGCCCTCCTTGGTGCTGGACTGTTCTGCACAGTTGCAGAACCGAGCCATCGACCTTTTAATACAGCATCTGCCTTTGTTGACAGAGTTACCGAACCTATCCTGAAGGATGGAGGACCTGCTCAGCTTGCTAGAGCAGTGGATGCCCAAGGCACCTTGCCGTATGGGGCGCGCCGAGCCCGCGCCGCCCGTAGGAGACACGGCTCTGAGCCAGGAAATGGCGCGGCCAGTGGCGAACCCGCAAGCAGTGCTGCCGTGGGAAAACCCAGAAGCAGCGGCGGCTGCGGAGACACGGCCAGAGACAGCGGCGCTGGGCACGGCCGGGGAGCGCGAAACAGCCATGGGGGCAGCGGCGCCGAGCGCGGCCGGGGAGCGAGAAACAGCAGCGGAAGCGGCGACCGCGCCAAACACGGCTGCAGTGCAAGAGACAAGCGCAGCGCCGAGCGCGGCTGCAGCCCCAGAGACGGCGGCAGCAGCTTCAGTACCGGCTCGGTCGGGACCAGCCGAGACAGCATCCTGTAAAGAGGCTGCTGTCCAAACTGCAGCACAGCCAACTGCAGTTTGTACTGTCTATTCTGGCTCTAGCGAGCTTAGCCAAAGTGCCCCTCTCCGTCCATTTCTGTTCACTCCCAGCACCTCAGAGTTGCCTTTGCCTGATGATTCCTTGTCAGGAAGTGAGGCAGAGGAGGTTCTGGCCCCAGGTCATCAGGCGGCTGTAGCCGCGTGGCGAAGAAAAAGGCTGCACTGGTCTCGCCCCTGGACCTTTCAGGACTGCACGGTAACAGTGCGTCCGACCCACTACAGTCGCTTCTTAGAGTCAGTTAAGATGTGAGCATTGGAGGAGGGTGACTGGAGGTTATTAGAAACCCTTGGAATGCCAAATAGATCTGAGGATTCTGGGGGTAACCGGGGAGCTGTTACACTCCATCCGCAGGCTGTGCCCGAAGTTCAGGATGGTAGTGCTTCCCCAAAAGGGGAGATCCAAGCTTTCCCAGTGTATAAGGCTCTCCCAGATTCAGGGGAGCATGACAAGCATGAGGTAATTGCTTGGAAAGTTGCCCAGGACCTCCAATCCAAGGTGGCACAATATGGGCTAGGTTCTTTGCTTTCTCCATTTGATATCAGACACTTAGGTCAAATTCTATTTCAACCTGTACAATTTACAGTTTTTGAGAAAACCTGGAGAAAGCTGGCTGGCAAGGCTGCATTAGCGAATATGCAGCTCCCTGCTGCTGATCCTAGACAGACAGCAGGAATGGATGCTTTGATGGGGACTGGTCCCTTCTCTGATCCCAGTCTACAGGGTAACTTGTCCTCTAGCATCCTGCAGCAAGCTCAACAGGTTGGCATGGCTGCCCTGTTGAAAACCATAGAGTTATCTGCGCCCAGAAAGCGATATACTGAAATAGTTCAAGGGAAATCAGAGTCATTCCTCTCCTTTGTAGAGAAAGTCACTGCTTCTCTCAAGAAGCAGGTTGAGGATGACGGGTTAAGACAGTTGTTGTTAAGGCAGTTAGTGAGAGATAACGCAAATGAAGAGTGCAGAAAAATCATAGATGCCTTACCAGGGGATCCTGAGGTAACAGACATGGTCAAAGCCTGCGCTAAGGTGGGATCTGGGAACCAGAGAAGGTCTGCTTTGGCTGTGTTCCTGCAGCTTGTTCACACATCTTCTGGTCGTGAACCAAAGCAACCAAAACAGGTGAAGAAACGGAAGCGGCCTAAGCTAAGCCAAAAAGAGAACACACCGATCCCCCAGTGCAAGAGGTGTGGCAGGCCAGGGCATTGCTCGGACTATTGTAGATCCCTGACTCATGCCGATGGTCGGCCGTTGTCGGGAAACTTCCGCCGGGGTGCAAGGAGGGGGAATTGCTCTCCGATGCAGTCGCTCCCCCAGAGGGTGGCACAGGTACAGGCACAGGCCTACCCAGCCACCCTAGAGACGGCACCCAGGGATCAGACAGCACCCACGGATCAGACGGTTTTGACGTCCACACTGCAGCCGCAATCGTCTTAGACTCTAGCCGTATTTATAAGGTTCCCTTGGATGCATATGGACCCTTAGCCCAGGGATCCAGTGCGATGCTGGTGGGAAAACCTGACGTTGCCCATCAAGGAATCTTAGTGCACTCAGGAGTTATTGATGCTGACTTTAAAGGTCAGATTTGCGCTATGGTCTCCACGCAAAAACCCCCTGTCACTATTCCTGAAAAGACCTGCCTTGCTAAATTAGTGCCCCAGGATAGAACAACAAACTCACGAAGATAACGGCAGTGGATCTACAGGACTTCCACAGGCCTTCTGGACTGCAGACATCTCTGACCAAAGGCCACAGATGACATATACTCTGATCCTGCCGAATGCCCATCCGCCCAGGACTCAGCTTCGAGGTTTGATTGATACGGGTGCTGATGTAACTATCATCTCCTTCTCTGCATGGCCTCCCTCATGGCCTTTAGCCCCGGTGGGATCGGCCATCGCAGGAGTAGGAGGAACCACACAGAGCTATTGAAGTGAACGGCCTGTGATGGTGAGGGACCCAGAGGGGCACACAGCTACAATTAGGCCTTATGTTACCACCACTTCCCTTAACCTTTGGGGACGGGATGTGTTGGCAGCTTGGGGCGTGCAGATTGGGACAAATTTTTAGCAGGGGTCACTGTGCGTAAGGGTGCACAGTATCTCACACTGCCTTTGTGGTGGTTGACTAACACACCAATCCGAGTCAGACTCTGCTCAGTTAGTTGAATTAAGAGCTGTTATTATGGCTCTTCAATGATTCTCACAGGAACCTTTGAATTTGGTTACTGAGAGCCGACTAGCAAAAGCTTTGTATACAATTAATCACCTTACAGTACCACAAAATTCAAATAATCCTGTTATTCTGAATCATTTTCTCTCATTGCAGTCTGCAGGCGAGAGACAACTGCCCCGGGCAAAAGTCTGGGCGCGGAATTTACTCACTAACCAGTGGGAAGGCCCGCATGAGCTTATCGTTTGGGGTCGTGGGTATGCTTGCATTTCCACAGATACTGGGGAACGGTGGCTACCTTCAAAATGCGTTCGCCCTGACCTACGGCACCAGAGGCAGAACAGGCAACCTCCAAATGATGGCCAGAACGCCAACCATCCAAATGGCAACCAGAATGTAGATCATCAGCCTAATGACTCTTCTGATAATGACCAGGATGTCAACCATCAGGCAGATGGTCCTTCTACAAGCAGAGACTGAACTTTAAATTTCTTGTCATGGAGTCAGATAGTTAAAGCCTTAAGGACATATTTAGAATTAATAACTGATGTAGATTTCTATTTAGGACTAATAGTAGAGTTGTTATCTTATAAAACAAAAAGGGGGAATTGTAGGTACAAAAATGCTGCTAGCAAGGATTTTCTTGCTATTTTCTAAGTCCGTGAGAGACTTTTCTCTCTCACAGAAGAGGTAGCAGAGTTATGTAAACACCCAAGCCACCTGCAACCTTGAAAAGTCTTGTTTATGGTATAGTGGAAAAATATTTTGACAATGGATGTTTTAGGATTTTAGCCAATCACCCCCAAGGGGTGGCTGATCCTTTGTCCAATTAGACTATGAAGAAAAAAGTCTATAAAGAGTTTGTAAAATAATTAACTAAATCAATCTTGCTGCACAATTCCTGCCTGCTGGATCTTCTCTCCTCCTCCTCCCTATGGCTGTGGGACACGGTGATATACCGTAGGAACCAGGCCTGTAGTAATATCCCCCTGCTTCCTTCTTCCATCAGCTTTACCTGCTCAGTTTGGAAAATCCCTTGGGTCAGCTGGGCCCCACTGTCCTGGCTTTGTTCCTACTCAACCACTCACTGGTGAGGTGGTTTGAGGAGCAGAAAAGGTCTTAACTGTGCAAGCACTGCTCAACACCAACTAAAATATCCCTGTATTCACAGTCCTGTTTCCAACACAAATCAAAACCACAGCCCCATCCTATCTACTATGAAGAAAATTAATTCTACACCAGCCAAAACCAACACAGGCAGAAACAGGAACACCCACCAGGGAGGAAACCAACTGTAGGTACAAAAATGCTGTTAGTGAGGATCTTGTTATTTTCTAAGTCCGTGAGAGACTTTTTTCTCTCACAGAAGAGGTAGCAGGGAATGTAAACACCCAAGCCACCTGCAACCTTGGAAAGTCTTGTTTATGGTATAGTAGAAAATATTTTGATAATGGATGTTTTAGGATTTTGGCCAATCACCCCCAAGGGGTGGCTGGTCCTTTGTCCAATTAGACTATGAAGAAAAAAGTCTATAAAAGAGTTTGTAAAATAATTAACTAAATCAATCTTGCTGCACAATTCCTGCCTGCTGGATCTTCTCCTCCTCCTCCTCCCTATGGCTGTGGGACACGGTGATATACCGTAGGAACCAGGCCTGCGGTAATAACCAACATCAAGAGCATTGCATCCTGTATTCTCCCCCTGCCAGGCAGAATGCAATAATTTAAAGAAAGGGAGTGAATGGAGGCAAATGCATGTTCAGGGTGCCAGGTGAACCCTGCCCACCTTGCCTATCCAGGTCCTTCTGTACAACAGGTGTGAGGCTCTGTATGTCAAAGGTAAGTTAATTGATGGTGTGGAGGATGATCCATCTACACCAGATGTGTTCCCAAGATCAGGAAGGCCTATGCCCCATTTCATGACCTCCCCAACAAGGAATAAAAAGTTGTTATGCCAGACAGACCCTTAGGGTAGTAGACAGCCCTGCCAGAGCAGATGGGATACTGGGCCTGTTGGTCACCAACACAACTGAACTAATTGGGAACATCAAGCTTCCAGGCAGCTTGGGCTGCACTGATCATGAGCTAGTGGAATTCACAGTCCTGAGGAATATGGGAAAGGCAACAATCAGGACCATTAATTTTATGAAAGCAAAATTCTGTCTGTTCAAGGAGGTAGTCAATAGGATAACACCAGAGTGATGTGGTTGACATGCCAGAGGGATGGGATCCCATGTAGTAGGACCTGGGCAAGCTTGAGAAGTGTGTCCATGTGAATCTCATGAGGATTATTTAACAAGACCAAGTGCTGGTGTTGCATCTGGGTCAGGGTAAACCCCCAGTATCAATCCAGGCTGGGGGATGAACAGATGGAGAGCAGCCCTGCCCAGAAGGACTTGGGGGTACTGGTGGAGGAGAGGCTGGATATGTCCTGGCCATGGGCACTCACAGCCCAGAAAGCCAAACATGTCCTGTGCTGCATCCAGAGCTCTGTGGACAGCAGGGGAGGGAGGGGATTCTGCCCCTCTGCTCTGATCTGGTGAGACCCCACCTGCAGTGCTGCATCCAGCTCTGGGGTCCCAGCATAGGAAGGACATGGACCTGTTGGAGTGGTTTAAAAGTAGATCCACAAAAATGATTAGAGGCATGAAACATCTTTACTATGAGAAAAGACAGAGATTTGACATTCAGCCTCTAGAAGAGAAGTCTCTGGGAAGACCTCTGTGTGGCCTCTAAATATTTGAAGGGGGATTATAGGAAAGACAGGGACATGGGGACAGATTTTTATTAGAGCCTGTGGAAATAGGACAAGAAGTAGTATTTTTAAACTAACAGAGCATAGATTTAGACTGTGTGTAAAGACTAAATTTTTTATAATGAGAGTGGTAAAACTGGCCCAGGTTGCCCTGGAAGTGTTTAAGGTTGAGGCTCTGATCCCTGAGTCAAAAACGTCCATGGGATTTTCAAGGTTGACCAGATAAAGCCGTGAGCAGCACAGGCTGGTGGCCAAGCTGATGCTACTGTGAGCAGCCGGTTGGAGTAGAGACTTCCAGAGGTCCCTCCCCACCTGAATTTTCCCATCATTCTTTTAAGAGTCTGTTCAGCGCTGTCATGAAGAGTTTTTGAGGTTTTTTAATAAAATAGGAAGAGATCAAGGAAAAAATATAAAAGCTATTTCAAGGATTGAAACACTTTTTTTTTAAAAAGGGATAAAATCGATCATTTTATGTGGTTTATTTGTAAATAGGAAATTTAAAGAGTAATTTGATCAGAGTATGTCGGTACTCATTACATGGGAGAGGAAACTTTGATAATGTGTTCTTTAATCCAGCAGACAGAAATATGAGTGGAGGCTGGAAGCAGTTCATAGGTGCATTGAAATAAGATATTAGATGTTCCTAAAAGCAGAATAAAATTAAAATGAGGTCATTTAACTGGAAAGCCAACTAAATGATTTGGTTGATTGGTCATCACTGGTAATTTTAAAATCAGGTTTAGATGCTATTTCTAAATGAGGCAGTCTGATTTAAATGGAGCCAAATCAGAAAAATCATATGACTTGTGTTATGCAAAAAGATGAATTAGATGAGTACACTGAGTACCTCCAGTCCTCTAATTTATGGAAATAAAAAAATTACTTAGTCCAAACTGATAGTGATGCCAACCAACACAGCAATTTCTTTGTCTTGGAATAATTTAGAAAAAACAGGTAATTTCCTTCCTCCAAGAAACAAGGTTACTTAAGCAAGTGGGGTGTCCAGCTATGGAGTTTTAATGCTAAAATTGCATGTGTTGCATTACATCCATGACAGTGACACCAGCACACACAGAACCAGAATCTAGCTGTAAATATGTAGGAAAAAAGGAAGGGGAAGAAACAGTTTCTCTCAATCAGGAGAAAGTGTGAGCTAAACAAAATCAAGTAACAGTGAAGAGCATTTAATTCCTTTCCTTCCTCAATCTAGGCTACATTTCTTTTCTGTGCTTAGAGCTCAGATCAGTAGTAACCTGATGGTTTCAGAACTTTAATATCTTCTCAGAGAAAAAAAATAATTACTTTCCAATTTATCTGGAAATATGAGAACACACAGATTTTTTCAGTAAGTTGCAGACATTGTTTTGTCTGAGCTTTTTGCTTGGAAGCATAGTAGTACAGTTTATGCCAATGTTGAGAAGTATTTTGACCAGTAATCTGAACCATTGGAATTAAACTTGACTAAAGAGACCCCAGATGGCTCAATTTAACAATCCAGAAGCACTAAAAGAAGCTGCTTCAGAATTTGTGTAATACCTTTATATGTGTAGCTCATCATCTGACAGTCTCAGGATATGCCTCAATTGTGCAAAGCTCTGATGCACAGACATTCAGGTCCTGGTCAAGAGGTGATAGTAACATGCAAATAGCACATATGGATTTTGCAACCTGAAGAAAAGAATTGGTTCTAAAAATTTAAAAGACACTAAAATGCTTTCTTCCAAATATAGATGAGTTAAAAAATACTAAAAACACAAGTGAGACACATGAGGTTTCTCCTTTCTTTTGAATCTTTTTGTCTTTTTGTCTCCATTTAACAGATGCCACATTCATGAAAGTACCACCCACAGGTCATAAAAAGATTTAGTTTTACAAACTTGAAAGAATAAATGAAGTAGGTGTGGGTGAGAGGGAAACAAGCAGAGGGTGCTGCCTGTGTTGTCTTGCTGCATTAACACCAACATCCGCAGCTTTTAGTGGGTGTTCAACGTAACCCTTCTTCTTGCCGTGACTGTCATGGCTCTGGAACCATCAGAGCTTTGGGTAATTGCACAAATGTTAAACAAGCAGGAAAGGGGGCACTGGGTTAATTATTTATCCTATATTCCTCCGTAAAAGCAAACCGACATAAGCAACTTTTATTCCTCTAAATGAGGCTGCTACTTGTACGTAAACTGATCCAACCTCTGCCACTGATAGGCCTGAGTGGGCTATAGTATCACATGGAAATGAAAAGCTGTAAGAGTGAAAAGAAATTGTGTGAATCTCATTATCATTAATATAGCAGTACAGCAGCACTTAGGTTCACAATCATATTTTCTGATGGGAAGATGAACATTTAATCTCATTTTAGTTCAGCTTTTTTTTACAATCTAGTTAGGATATATGAGTTTACATGCTCTGTCCCCCAAAGGTAAAAAATTAGAGAATATTCTGTTCAAACTGGGCATGCTGTTATGGCTGCCTTTCAGCCATATGGTTTTCCATCTTTGTATGAAGTCAGGGTAAAACTATTCTAGCCTTACCTATTATGATTTACATTGTAATATGTATAATAATATATTTAAATGTTTTTATTTCAATATTTTACAAAGTCATCCTCTACTTCAATTGCACTGAAATTTGGATCTTCCATGGGAAAGGTAGGTAGATTTTGATTTTAGTATTTTGATTAAATGAGCTGGAAGTTCCTGATAAGCCAAGTAACAAAATCCCCTGTTCCAGATTTATTTATTTACTTATATATTTTTCCATAATGACTGAAAGTAGGAACATGTAGCCACACCTTGAGAGTAGGGGAGGACACCAAGGCCTGCATGCTGGGAACCAGCAGGAGACTGGAAGCAGCAGCTGATTTAGCATTGCCAAAAATTGAGCCTGCCCCAGATGGTCTCATGTACAGAGGCTTCCCAGATTCCCACCTGACACCTACTACCTTCAGGGAGAATCAGCATTGACAGCAGCTTTCTGAAAAAAGGATAAGTACTCTCAGCAGGCATGAACGCAGCCTAAAAACATATGGGCAGACAGGGTAGCCAAGGAGGTTTGTAGCCTGCTGGTTTTCACATGGCGCAGCTGACTCCAAGGGATGTGCAACAGCTGTTAAACCTCATCCTTCTGTATCTCCCCACCAGCCAGTATCAAATTGCATCCAAAAACTGAGAGGAATTCTGGAAGGGGAAAAGGGATAACAAGTGTTCCTCTGAGGATGAGGTTTTCAGTACAGGGAAACAACCTAAGCTCAGGGTAGAACCCAGAAGACAGTGAGTTTTAACAAGAAAAGCAATAGATGTGTTTACCTGTGGAGACATTTGGAAGGTCTAAAGGAGGATTAGGAGGGAAGGAGCAAGGGAAAAGTAGTTTGGATTGCAAGAAAGGAGAAGGGCTGATCATTAGGGTAGAGGGGAGTGAGAAGAAGCTGCTGAATAGTACAAGCAGTGGAAGAAGTTAGATGCACGTTTCATATATCCGAGTCCCATCTTTTCCAATTTTTGCCCTGGAATATGTATAGTGAGTTCCTGTGGCCTGTCTAGGCCTCCCTTGCTGACCTTTGGCATGAGCTCTAGATGTGGGAGCTAATGGGATTTTTCAAGAGGAGAATCTTTTCCCAGGCCCCAGTGTGGAGTTACTGATGAGGCTTGTCAGGGGCACAAGAAGGACTGGGAGGCAAGAAGCAGAATGTTTTGAATCATGTAGGAATATGAAAGAACATTTTTAGCCTTTTTTTTTTTTTGGCTGTAATCTTTACTTGGCTGTAGCATCTGACAAATCTTTCTACAACTTGTATTCAACCCTAACTTGCTAGTTTTAGTTTACAGCTTCTGGATTTCTTGAATCAAAATTGTTACCTGCATCAGAGCAGATTTCACTTCTTCAGAGATGGATGTGTCTGTCCCTTTATTTCAAAATAAACTTTTGTGTTACAGAACTTGAAATGTAGCAGAAGGCTTATTCAGTGTTCCTGTGTGTAGTGCAGTGCTAGGGAAGAAAAAAGGCTTAAAACTACTCCCTGTATGACTGATTGTTAATGACCCCAGCTGAAAGAAAATAATCAATAAATATATATACTAATTTGGAAGTTTAATGCATTCTTGGGCTCAATTTTCAACATGCAGTACACTAAAGGAGAAAAGCCTAAAGCTGTACTTAACATGACCTATTGGTGATGACAACAATGAAATTAAAATCTTCAGTACATTTATTATATACTTTGGAGGTTAATAATTAGTACTCATTCTGCAAAGTAGGTGAGAAAGATTTTTCTCTTTTTTTTCTTGACTGCCAGTTTATAGAGTCCTTTCTCTACACCCATTTATTGGGTCCTTTCTCTACATCCACTCTGAACACATTTAGACACATAATACCTGAAAATACTGGTATTTTCAATATTGTCATTTATATGTAGGCATATAAAATGGAGTACCATAGCATGGGTAATTTATACCCACAAGTAAATATGGGTCCCAGAGTTGCATTTGCAAACTTATAATCTGTTTTCCTTTTAAAATAAGGTTGACTTTCATGAAATACACTTTTAATTGTGCCCCCAAGCATTCATAGCTTGTTGTTCTGTTCTGGAAACTCCAAGAAAAAAACTACAAATCCTTTCTATTGACAAAGTGTGTGAAGTTATGTTAGAATGAAGCCCTACTGAGACCTAATCTATTCAGACTCCTTTTGGAACCACGGCTTATTTGCAGATAAGTAGTTCATACTGTGATTTTCTAAGATTCTGAAAATAGACAAGTCCTTACCTTAGAAATTTATATAAGTGGAATGTACAGAAGCAGGGGTTTGTTCTGGATGAGAATATGGCAGATGCTATTAATAATTGCGTTTGGTCCTTTTTATTGTTGCAGTTATATTGTTTATGAAACAGGAATGCCTAAGTAATGCCCTTAATTTCTTTGAGATCTTATCCTCTAATGAAATGTACTTATCCAAAAACATTTTCTACAGACTAATATTTTTTCCTAGCTAATTCTTTTGTAGCTGCTAAAATGATTTGTTGTTCATTCTGTTTCAGTAATACTGTGTAGGAGAAGACAAAAGTGACTAAACCCTTGACAAGTTAAGGGTCACATTTGTATTAGAGAGGAAGAAAATAGGCATCAGTAGATGAATCTCCTCTTTTCCCAGTACTATTGATCAGTAGTAGGAAAAATTACTCCTTAGAAAAAATCATCTTGAGAAAAATATCTTGAGTTTCCTAAAGTGCTTTACTTTTTTTTTCTTTTTTTTTTTTAAATCACAGAGTTTTGTTACATCAAATAGTAGGAAACTGACCTTTTCAGAGTTCTTGTCACACTGTGAAACTATTTGGTACCCACCAGTTTTATTGCTAATGTTCTTATTAGACTTACCTAATTTTCTCAAAGTAATTTTTGTATGCAAGGAAAGCCAGGGAAAAGGTCTTTGCCTCTGTGTTACACACCACTTATTTTATCATCAGCAACCAAGATTTCTCAGTTGACAGCTTTTTTTGGCATGCGTACTAGCACTTCCCGTGCATCACACATAAGAAATCATAGCACCACCTATTAACAAATTCTGTGCAATTTTGCTCTTCTTGGTTTTTTATTTGTTGTTTTTCTTTATATTTGGCCAGAAATATTTTATGTATGAGATAATCCAGGTATGCTATGACATTTCAGAAAGTAAGTCCATCAGTAATTCAAATTTCACAAGAAGGAGAAAAATAAGAAGGCATTGAGTATCTTTTGGTAAAAAAAATTTCTTGTTCTGTGATGTTATCCTCTACAGTGATTGAAACAGGATTCATAATAAATTTAGAACTGCACTTACTTGATTGATGCAAACCTGATTTGTAAAAAAAAGAGCATACAGTGAGACAATAAAATCAACCTTAAATTAGCCTTTTCTATCTCTCAAGTGCTTTAAGCCTTAATGTTCTGTAGTATAGATTATCTATTTCTCTTACCCGTAAAATGTCTAGAATTATACCTCCTTTTTGTCATTACTTATTCCTATTCATAGAATCACAGAACAGTTTGGGTTCAAAAAGACTTCTAAGATCATTGAGTCCAACTGTTAACCTAATGCTGCCATGTTCACCACTAAGCCATGTCCCCAAGTGCCACATCCACACATCATTTGAACACTTCCAGGGATGGTGATTTCACCACTTCCCTGGGCAGCCTACTCCAGTGCCTGATCACCCTTTCAGTGAAGAATTGTTCCCTAATATCCAGTCTAAACCTCCCTGGAACAACTTGAGTCTGTTTCCTCTTGTGCTGTCATTGGTTGCCTGGGAGAAGAGGCTGGCCCCCACCTCATTATAAACTCTTTTCATCTAGATGCAACTCTCTGATCTAATTTTACCTTGATTTGTACAGTCTCATTAAAGTTGCATGGGTTTAAGTTAGGGTATGTGGGACCTGCTGTCCTGTAATACTTTCTGGGCTGGTTCTTGATAGAACTGAGCTCTAATTGCTGCATTTCCTTGGACCAGTTAACCAGGAGTGATCTTTTAAGTCTGATTTCAATAATAATGCTTTTATCTTGAGATAACTGGCTGAACCTCTCTGCCTACCCATTTGTAAAATGGTGATGGGTCTTTAATGAATTCTCTCATGGAGGCCCAAATTGTTATGGTGTATATGGTTTAAGCTATAGTTAAGTGCTTTGAAAATTGAAAACAGTTTGTAAATATCAGTAGAAGGCTCTGCTTCTGACTGTAAGAGCAATGTCTTACTGCCCAAGGAATAAACTAACCTGCCTTTCCCTCTGTTCAGTATTGGATAGGAGTTTCCTGGTGTATTTTGGACCATATGGAGAGGTATTATATCCCTGTATACATATATATATATAAATTTATACATGTGTGTCGCTATATAAATATATAAATTTTAAAAAATTGTTTTCTAGGATAGCATGTAGTATGAAATAAAAACTGTATCAAAACTATGCTTTTATTTATCTGCTTAAGTTGACCTTGTGGCTTATGGAAAACTGATAAAAGCTGGGAAGCCCATTCCATAGAATCTCACTGAATTTTGAATGAAGGTTCTGCAAATTTCCATGTGAAATGAGTCTATGTGAACTAAGGGAAAAATCAAAGAGCAGGTATGTGTTTATGAAGGGGAATATTCAAAGAAACTTCTTTTGAAAGCGAACAACAGAAAACTAGAAATTCCCTAGTCGTGGGTAACGCTTATGTGGCTTATATAAAAATAGGAAAGGATCAGAACAACAGTTAAGGTAAAAACTGCTTCCTAAGGAAGAGGTGACACACAGGTCATGAATTGCCTGGCATGGCATTAAGTATCTTTGAGTGTTACTTAACTATTGCTTTCGTTTGAGTGAAGGATCACAGCAAAGGTCATCTAGATTCTAAAATACAACCCCTTAGATTGTTTACATTATTTTGTAAAGATGATGTTTGCCAGAAGGACAAATATGAGTATTTGTTCACTCAATATGGTAGCTAGTTAAATGTATGTGGCTACTTGCGTAACAGTGACTGGAAACTGGTAGTGGGAAAAGGCACATTTGGAGAATAAGAAGCTTAGAACTCCTGTGTACATGTCAGAAACTGGAAATTCAAACCTAAAATACCCCACCCAAAACAGGCAGATGTATTTAAGCAAAGAACTGCCTTAAAATCTTATTTGGCTGAATATAAAGGTTTCTCTTCTTCTTGACCAAAGCAGGGAACCTGCCATGCAGTGAAGCTATTGTTGCAATGATAGCGTACTTGTAAAAGAATACATTGACAAATTTCACAAGTGGTATTGAATTAGTTTCTCCTGATTGTCTGAGCTGGCGATGTAATATGAGTGAATTCTCCTTTTTTAAATAAGCACTATGTAGTAAAAAGCCAGCAACAGTATTTCCTGAAACATTTATTTCTTTCAGTTGCTAACCTAAAAAGAGAATGAAACAATTTAAATGCAATATTGTGAGAACAAAATACATCCAGAATAAGAACTTGTAAGTTGAGATTCATGCTAGTATGATTTAAAATAGCTGAATTATAAACCACTCAAAAAAACCAGACTGATGATGGCAGTGGGCACAGAATTTTAAGCATGATGGTGCTGCCAGATTGATACTGAATTGCTACAATTGTGATAGAGAATATACTCAGGCTTTCATTCAACAAAATATTATTTGCCTGAAATCTGCAAGATATTTTGTGATACCCACAAAAGTGTCAGTCACAAAAGCCTTGAACAGTATTACAATTAAATCTGTTGACCTTGGGAAGCAAGGGGCTGAGTTCGGCAATCCTGTATCCACAGACCCCCCTGCAGCACCTCAGTTCAGCAGCACTCAGAGCTTTTGCAAGGAGCTTGCTTAAGCAGAGGCATGATCAAAGTCCTCCCAAAATATACGTGTTTTTCATAGGTCAAATTTTAGCTCTTGTTTTGGATCTACAAAGTTACAAGTGTGATTTTAGCCTATAAATAACCACAGGAGGTTTCTACCATTGATTTGAGTGGTCTTCAGATAAGACTCCGTGCGTATCAACACATTCCATGCAGCATGTAAAATTCATTTTAGCTTAAAGTTTATGCATAATTTACAGTGAGAAACACCCTGCTAACTGGCATGTTATTTATTTTTATCTTCTGTTCCACTCATCCTCAACTGTGGTCTGTGCCTCTGTTTTTCACTTTTTTTTTTCCCAGGGATTTTCTTTCTTCTCTCATGTATAATTGTCTTGTTGTTTTTGTTGCTGGTTTTAACCATCTTAATCCACTTATCCCACCATCCTCCATTTTTCTCTTAAATGACTGTTCTCTTTACTACCAAACTATTTTTTCTGTGTTTTCTAATAAACATTTCCTTCCTACTTCCCTCTCGTGCCTAGCCTAGCATGACATCTCTTCCTTATCTTTCCATCTCATATATCATGTTGCACAGTTTTCCATGTATCTGAAGGTCTAGAGCCCTATCATCTTCTTACAGAAATCTTATTATTTGCTTCTCCTCAGTATCTACATTCAGGTTTCCCTCACTTTTCCAAGTTTATCTCAATTTTTAACTCAATAGTTTTGGATAAAATAAAAAAATCCTATACTTGAAAAAAGCTCAAAGTCTGTTAGTCTCTCATGTGAAAATTATCAATTTAGTCCCTTCTAAATTCTGCCCCACCAATTCTTCTCCCTCCTTTTGAACACACTTGCCTATTTTCCTTTACTCCAGTATACTGTTTAACTCTTTGTTTAAAGACACAATTTCCATTGGGATGTTAATCCCTAATGTTGAAGTTTAAATGGTAGAAAGATGATTTTTATCAGACTATACATAATCGAATATCTAATTCCCTACTTGAATTCATGCTAACATTATGCAGAACTTAGTATGAATCAGGGATCTGCTCTAAAGAATCTCCTGTAGTTCAAGATCTTTCACTAAAACACAAAGGCTTTCTACAGAATGAAAGCTCTGAAGAACCATTCAGAAGAAAATATGCAGTTATTTAAAATACCAATTTTTTTAAAATCATGATTTAACACTTAGTGTAATCTCTCTGGAAAGATCCACCTTCCTGAACATGATGAGCCCAAGGTTGTTAGAGTCCTGTAGCCTTGAAGAATGAAGCCTTATTGTATGCAATTCTGACGTCAGAAAAGCACAATCTAAAATGAAAAAAAAAAAGAAATAACTAGCTGAACTCAGCAGGAAGGAAATATTACACCAGTCTGAGACAGATAATACAGACATCTATAGATAGATTTGTCTAGAAGGATATTAAAAAAATTATGCAGTACTATTTATTGTTTACATCCCAGATAAACATCCAAAGCTATATAATACTTACAAGACGAAAGTCGGTAGTAATTACGGAAAACGCTTTGCCAATTACCAAATTGTGTTTTCTTAAACAAGATTAGATATGTGTTATTACCTAGAATACCCAGAAACACCCAGTGATAATGCAGAGCTCCAGAATGTCAGCACTTTCAAAACAATTCAGTTAGCATATTTAAGGAGACTTGATTAGGGACTGAGGCCCACTTTCTCAAAGGTGATTAAGTACATAACTCCCGCTGAAATCAATTTACTTATATATGAATTTAAAATGGCTATAGAGATATATTTTGATATAAAATTAATTTTAAATGTTTGCTCACCACTGTGGCAAGTATAGCAAGGTTAAACTCTGTTACCATAAAATATTAAAGGTTTTCTCTAAATATGTTATATCAGCATTAAAAAAACCCCCAAACCTACTTAAGGATGCCTGTCATTTTTACGGTATCAAATTTATACCATATTTCTGATATTTTATTAAATGATCTTGCAAATTTAACTTCTATGGGATCCAGATATTAACATAGCAAAAATTATAGTCAGTTGGCACTTTCCAACCTTGTCATTATTTTCTCAAGCAGCAGTCCTAGTTGGAACTGTGGAATAATTTAGCTGAGAAATTATAAAATCAGCACATAAACTTTAGTACAAAATTATTTTTATAATTATTTCTAACTTCCTCAATCATTCTGTTAACCTGATGTTTTCTAAGTAGAATTGTTAAAAGGGACTTTTAATATTTACTGATGAATTTCAAGAGAAACAGCCTCTTCTGTATCCTTGGGTGGCAGGTTTCCTTTACTCTCTGCTTTGACAATTAACACCTGTCATAGGTTAGCAAGCATAGTCCCGGAAGGGACGTCCTTGCTAAGGGGTGCTTACAGTTTCCTCTGGGAACTGACAGAACCTATCAGCTGGCCAGTTTGAATATGGACAATTCTCTAAGCCACTTAAAGTTGTGACCACCTCTGTGATCCACATTTAAGAATAGGCAAACTCCCCCTCCAAGCTCTCTCTCGTTTCCAGCACTGGGACAGGTGGCTGCAGGGCCCGAGTAGGGCCCAGTGGGCCCGGCCAGGCCCTGCTTGGGCCAGGCCGGGCCGGGCCACGGCCATCCTGGAGCCATGGACCTGTTCCAGCCATGGAACCCCCCCACTGCCTTGCCGTGGGCAGCCGGAGCGGCTCGGCTCTCCCCCCTCTCCACTGCGATAAGAAAAATTCAACATTCCAGCTGCAAAGCTGCAAGGCCGAGGTGAGATTAACCCTTTTTATTGCTGTGAAGAGCTGAAAACCTGAGGGAAGAGAGAGAGGAGATGCTTAAAGCTGAAATTCTGTTGTGAAGCTATGATATATCAGAGTATCCCGTTGTAATTTCATGAAGATATGGGGGGGTGGAGTGTTCAGCTCATAAGCAAAAGCACCTGCGTTGAGATAGGCAGATGCTGACGCAGCTGTAATTTCATGAGAAGTTTGGACAGGGAGAGATGAACCAGATGAGGACTTTTGCTCCAAACGGGAAAGGAGAAAACCTCAGTCCGTAGAGATGAACCAGATGAGGACTTTTGCTCCAAATAGGAAAGGAGAAAACCTCAGTTCCTAGAGATGCTCCCAGAGATAGTCCTAACGATGAAGATGATGAAGACCCTTTGCTCCCAGGGCAGGAGAAAGGCCTCTGTTTTTGTTTCTGAATGGCTCAACCTTAAAATTGTACCCCAAAAAACTTCAAGAGTGGACCCTTGAAAGCAGTTGCGGGAAAAGCTGCAAGTCGGGGGAAAGGACTCACACGCAGGCAGAGAGACTCCTCTTCCTGAATGGACTGAACAATATTTGGAAGTGGGCGGCTGTCTCGTTGTGATACTGTTTTCATAGCATGAGCAAGAAGAGACTTCTCTTTCTAAATGGACTGAACAAGGTTATTATGGAAGTGGTAAACAGACTGAACATCTTAAGGGTTGTCTTTTTACATTGTCAGTGGGAGAAGGGAGGAAGGTGGGGGGAGGAGGAGAGTTCTGAAGGTGGTATAATTTTTTTTTCTTCTTTTAGGTCTGTTAATAAACTTCTTTATATTCTTTCAAGTTTGGTGCCTGCTTTGCATTTCTCCTAATTCTTATCTCACAGCAGATAAACAGTAATGAGTATTTTGGACCAAACCACTACACTAAATTGGTGTTTCCGCCCGGGAAAAACCAAACCCGCGACACACCTTATATATTGAACAGCTGTTTTAAAAAAGCTGATGAAAAGTGAAGAGACTGTACAAGAACTGCAGCACACAGACAATGAATTTTACTGGTTTTCTCTTTTATTATCTCAGCCATAGATCCAGCATCTAGAGTAATTGTTCAGTGCTTCATCCTGCTTTAAACTCTTTGTACAAAGGAAGTAAAAGGGAAACTTCCCTTCACTGCAAAAGTTAAATATTTACGTCTACTTACTTTTCCATCTTATAGGTCAGTGTTTATTCATGCAAGAATCTTTTCTATGATACCAAGGCTGTTTACTTTAGTTAAATTATTTGGTGAAGGATTCCCTGAAATTTTGTGGAATGGTCTATCAATCAGGTGATGCCATGTGCCAGCTGTAAAGAGCTGCAGGTCTTCATGAAAGAATGGGACCTGGGAAAAAGAAATGGCTGAGGAAGTTAACGTCTCTATAGCTATTAGATAATGCACGTGGGGGAAAAAAGGTAACATCAAGTGCAAAAAATGAGCTTTGAGGCCAGCATTATCACTCAGGAGCATTGTCAAGACAAAGGACGCGATGCATGTGACATCACAGCTTGAAAGGTTTTTATCTGAGAACACTTGAGCTGACTGATTTTAACTTGCTCTTTTAATGGAGCACCTAAAACAGCATATAAGTGTCTTGTACATGTGAAAATCATTTTTGTGGGTTTTTTTTTATATTGCCTGAAAACTCTCAGCTTTTCACTCTGCCATGTTTCTGCTATAAGCACTTGAGGCTGTGATTTTTATTTGGAAAATAGCAGTGATCATTTGAAAAGATTAAAAATAAACCCCAAACAACAAACTCAACCAAACTAATAAGTAGATTCAGAAAAAAATCCTGAAAGCAAACTCCTAATTCTTCTTTTATAAGAGTTAACATATTTAATAAACTGAAAGAAAATCACAGGAAAAACATACTTGAATCAGGACCACAAACTTGCACAAACATAATATTCTGGATGATTAGTATCTTGCAACTTCTTGATAGCTGTTTTAAATATTCAAAATATTGACTACATATAAAAGAGTTGAAGGGCTGCATAGTCTTTTTTGGAAGTTTAATAGTCTGTAGTAAAAGATCTTCCATTTGCTGGTTGCTTGGGAACGGATATCAATAGAGAAATTGAGCCCTGCCTGCTTGCAAGAGGAACCAGGGCCTGCTGCTGGCGAGAACTTTCCCTCCAAACCATATTTAACAGCAAGTAGTTGTCTCACAGGGGTGCAGATCCCACACTCACTTTCTAGAGCACAAACTTACTTTCTTAGCTTTGCCCCTCTCCACTACATCCCCAAACACTGGATGGGGAGGCTGAGGGGAGTGGACATGAGAAATAAATATTAAAATCATGTAGCTTAGTATTAAGCAAGGCTTAATGAGGACTTGGAGTTACACTGCTGGAAACAGTTTCAAAGAGAGTGATTCAGCTCCCAAAATCCAGACATTCAAAAGCTTAATCGTCCAGCTTAAGCTAATCACCTTATGTTTCTGTTACCTGGCTCATTGATTAATTTGGGTGAATATCTCCCGGCTTTCAGAATGAATCCAAGAACTAAGAAACTATGTAGGAAGGGAACTGTTGATAAGTGTGATAGATAAGACTGTTTTAAGCTTTATTTCTCTTTGAAGCTGTTTTCCAGTAGTCCGTAAGGCAGAGTGCCCCAGTTTGCTATTATCCTGAGGATCTTTGTACTTGCTATCATACATGCAAACTGCATTATCTCCATCACTATGCTAATCTATATCCAGTCTCTCCGATTTGATTCTTTCCTCTTTTTGGTGATGTAGGAAGAAAAGCTGATTTAATACAGAGGAAAACTGAAAACAAATTAAAATTTTAAAAATATATGCCACTTCTTCTCCCCTCAAGTACAACACAGATATAAAAGTATGTGAAATGACATTGCATTGCTATCCATTCCTAAGGTCTATTCCACCTCGTCAAGCAAAGGTTAAAGTTTTTTCATATTATGAAGAAAAGTGGAGGTTTTTTCGTTTCCTATTTGGTAATATACTAACACAACCGGGGGCTTGTCAGCACAAGCCCCGGCGTGCCCTCGGGCAGAGGGGACGCAGCGTTGGCCTCCACAGCGTCCTCGCTGGACGGCTCAGTGGAATCAGCGTGAGATGGGTGCGTGCGCTGGCTCCTCCTCAGAGGAAGCACGTCGTCGGGCAGCCGATGATCAGGCTGGCGTTAGCCCGGAGGCAAAGAAGGCGGGAGGGGCTTCTGGTGTGAGTTCCAACACGTTTATTTGCAGGAGGGACCAGGGACCAGCAAAAAGCGCCGAGGAGACGCGGGCTAGTCCCCTTTATGGGGGGGTGGAGCAAGGCAGGGAAAGGGAAAACAACCAATGGGGTACAAGCAGAGGGCAGGATACAATTTTTCAGAACAAATGGGGAAAACAGGGAAGCAGGAGTCATAACAGGGAACCAATTAATAACTACAAAAGGGAGAATTTTCTGGAACAGGGGGAGGTAATTTAGGATTGGGAGCCATCCAGGGGGAGGTAACCTAGACCGCAGTGATCTCTTCTGGTGACTGACATTTGATGGTTTCAGCCCGAGAGCAGGCTGAGCCACCCCAACAATATACCTCTGTGTTCATTTTCACCTCCAAGACATGGACATTCAGCCATAGTATACAGAACTTAAGATGAAGAATACCAAGGAAAGAACTACTTATGAGAGTTAGTATTTTACTCAGCATAAGGATGACTGTTAGTAGTAGAATAACGTATTTACTTTGATAATAAGCAGTGGCTGAGATGTCTACATTAGTAATAAGGTTAAATACATGATTTCTTTGAAGAGAGAATTGGGCACTGCAGTCAATTCAAAAGAATGTTTTTCAAGAACTAGAGAAAAGGTGAACACAGTGTGTTTCCTAACCTAGGGAGCTGTATAGTTGGAAGAGTAATAAAAAAATAAAAAATTGAGATAATCATTCAAAAGGAAAAAAATATTCATCCTTTTTCCATGTTTTCATGTTTTTAGATAATCATTCATCCCAAACTCGAAAGAAAATGTATTTTCAGTACATTTTTATGAATATCTCAGAATGGATAAGCTTAAATGAAGCAAGTTTCTATCCTTATGGTTACACTGAAATTTTTTGATATTTTTTTGAGAACCAAGTACATCTAAGAACTTGCTTGAGAAGCACATGTAAAAATTCCATCATAATTCCTATGATTGGAAATAAAGTTTTCCTTGAACAAAACATTTTCTAGTCTCTAGACTAAAAAAATTTCCTTTAGGTATGCATTAGAAATGAAAATATTATGATGGTTACTTGCTGTTTTGCTGAAATCTAGATTGCTAATTAAAACATAACATAGAATAATTGTCTTTCATACTTGAATAAACTGCAAAATATGACCAATTTTGGGGTTATTGAAGAAAGAAATAAAAGGTTATGAAATACTGAATAGTTATATGTATTTATGCAGGTGAATCTCCTTCACACATGCTTTTAAATACATTTTGAAACAAGATATATAAATACAATACATGGGGAAATCCTCTAAGTAAATATCAAAAAGTAACTCTATAGTTTTGCCATTTTCTACCGTTTTTTCATTAATATCCTACTCTTCTCATTGCCTTTGCTTAGACATTGTTACTGTTACATCTGAATCTAAGAGGACTATGACAGCATCTTAATTTTAGGGTAAAAGGGTGATGAACTATTATAAAATTTAACAGAAATAAAAAGAGGACATTTCTAATTTCCATTTCTCAACTAAAAATTAAAAACATGTGTCTTGATCAAAAATTTAGACATTACTATTAACTACAGGGAGATTTAGTCATGGAACATGACTAAAACCAAACGTATGAAACAATAATGAAAAGCCCTGATTCTAAGAGGCTATAAAAGTTGGGAAAAACTTTCCTAAAATCTTCTTTCTACTAGTTTCTCCTTTCATTCCTTTTCTCAGTCAAGATGCGTGATGATGCATGCTTAATCCTGCCTGTTTTCCAAAATATAAGCATGTTTTTAAAGGAGCATAACTAGCTACAGTCAACAGATTTCTATGATGCTTCAGACTGTTTTTAACTTACGGCACATATTTATGAGATTTGCTAAGTTTAGATTTTGGTTTTTTGTATAAGATTATCCTCTTTAAATTTGATAAGGAAGATAGATTAGGTCATATCACTGACATGTAGTTACAAGTGCACAGTAAAATATGAAAATTCTTTGATCAATAAGGCTCTTTATCATTATACAGCCTCTTATGGCCACATGCTCATTAGGAAAGTCATGAATTCAAATCTTTTATGAGAGCTTTATTGGTAGAAAGTATTTATTTCAAGAACTAATATCTCCAATTATCATTCTGATGCAGTCCAGCAGTGTTGGAAATTACTGCCAATCACGAGATTTCCTTTGAACTTCCAGAAAAGCAGAGCTGGGGCAGAGTATGCTGCTGCTTTCTGAACTTCAGACTAGTTTAGGGACCCACTTTGCATACTATGCACTGCAAGTCTGACTCTAGCATGGGTAATGGCAGGAAGCTTGAAAATCAATTACCTTTAAATACGAACAAGGAAATCCTTTTTATTTCATTTCTAAAGAACCTGGAACACACGGTGTTTAACTGTAATTTAAAAGACATGCAAATCTTGTTAAAGATGCCAAAATGAAAATATGTTGCCTATTCCCACTTTTGTAGGGTTACTGTTAGCTGCCTGCCTTGCTCAGCTTGTTGTCTATAGCCAGCACACTGCAAGTTTCATATTTCCTGTTAGGGTTGGCTCTTGGGAGTATGCAAGTTGAATAGGTCACATTGTCTGATTTATGAACTGTGCTTGCACTCATGGTGCCAGAGTAAGATGTAAAAATGTCAAAAAATCTCTTTTAAACACATGCCTGGACTTTACCAGCAGAAACCCAGAAGAAGCCAGGGGGAAGTAGAAGCCAGCCGCCCTGTGGATGCAGCAGCCCCTTCATTTGCCACTGCCTTCCAGGGAAGCACGTATTTACAGCACTGAATCCATAGCACTGAGTTTGAGGCTGTATCCTTTTGTCAGCTTGTTTTGGGGTTTTTAGGTGAGGAGATGGGGAAGAACATACAGAGAATGCCAAATTTTTATGGCTTTAGGCTCTGGAAGAAGTGCCTTTTACACCACAAAGAGAAATACAGTAAGCAGTGAATCAAAAATTTGTGCAGAATGAAGTTGGTCAGTGAAAACCAAGTCCTTCTTTTTGTCCCAATGAAGAAAGTCCATATTGGATCCACATGTTCTACCAAGGCTTGCTCAGTCAAGGGTAAGATCACTCACTTTTTTTTCTTCCTCTTGAGCAGCATGTATCCGTATGACAAAGGAAAAGTTTTTTGCACTGAAAACACTGTAAAGCAGCAAGGGAAACCAGAGACATCAGAGCCAAAAGTTAAAGTGGAGATTTCCCCTGCCCAGGTACCAATGCCAATGTGTGTAGTGTCTATGGCTGGCCCTCATGTTCAAAGTGAAAACCATGAGAAATGTCCTGTCAGGTCGGGAAAACCTTGCTGGCTGTCCCTCTTAAAAAGATGCTTCAAGAAGAGTTGTGGTTGTGCGAAACAAGGAATTTATTTATAGTACGATCTTCCATTGGTCATATATAACCTTAGGGAAATTAATCTTTATTAAAATAACTATCATGAAACCTGCTATGGAACGAGTGATAGGATTTCCTTTTAAAAGTCTTGGTTTGTGTTTTATTAAGTTTTTTGATTATGTAAAGAGTCTTCAAATTTTCAATTATGTAAAGAGTCTTCAAATGTTTGTTTATCTAGCTGGATAATTTAAGCTCCGTTTCTCTGCAAATCAAAGTTTAGCCATTTTTATATTCTACAAATCTTCATGTCGTATTGCTTGGATTATAATCTGGGCTACTAGAGAAAATTTTAGTGCTTATAGTAAAGACTGAAACAGAAAGATGCACATTTTTATGTGCTTAATTCAAACATGCCACTTGTTCAATAATTTAGAATAAGGGTCTGTGTAGGGAAAAGTAAATATTATTTATTCCTCTGTGAGTGTCTTTTACAGCCATCACCCTTATGGTGGCTGAGCTCCAGAAATCAATATTTATTTCTGGCATATTTAAGCTTCTTATATAACTAGAACATTAAGTTTATAGAGCTATGTAAAATATCTAATTCTAGGACTGTGACAAGTGTTTAGTGTGATATAAATATATTTGCCGAGTAAATGTTATCCCCTGGTGAATATATTACATGAAAACAGTTGTGAGAGGTGAATACAACACTTTCTAGAAAAAAGACATCCTTTTCTCTTGTTCTGCCATAGAAAATATAAGAGAATTAAGTCCATCACAAAACTTCAGCCTTTTCTGCAGAGGTTCATTGAAATCTCAGATTTAATATTTGAACCACACTAATATTTCTTTTCACTCTTTGATGTTATACTGCATGAAGGAGACAGAAATAATGAAAGATAATCTGACTGCTTATAGGTTTGATTGCTTGGACCAGCCATTTTCAAATTGTACCTGGTCTTCTAAAATTGTGTCCATACTTATCTCTAAGGCATGAGCAAATTCAATGAAATTCGTGAATTTTAGATTGGCTGAAAACTGAGACTCCAAATTTCCAGTTTTTATAGCTCTGGGGTACTGTGTTCTTTAAGAGCTGAAGTTCACGATGATGTCTGAGATGGCCACCTAAAACCAGAGACTAGACAAGAATAAGGGAATAAAGGTAGGTGTTTATTTGAAGGCTCGTCAAGGTATACCTTGGGGAGTTAAAAGTCTACACCCAAGATGGACCTCAGGTCACAAGTTCATCATGCTGTTATAAGTTTGGTTCATTGGCATATCAGGGTTAATTCTCCAATTATAACCTCAGTTCATGATATAATTACCCCAAGTTTGCCCCCCTTCAGAGTCTTTTTAGTTTACACATTTAGGGGCCTGGTGTCCTTGATGTGCAAACCTAGAGAGGTTTGTTATGTCTAACCAGCTTGAGAGAGAGCAGGAGTTAACAGGCCACAAGAAACTTTAGAGTTACACACTAAGCAGTACAGGATTTGAAAACTATAGAAGTTAAAACTTAAGGCATCAGTGATGTAGTTCTATGTGTTGAAGTTGTATCATCTGAATCACACCTAACTTTCACATGTGTAATTCCTCTGAAAGTAGCACTTGTTAGTTAAGATCTCATTATTTTTTCCTGTCACTGATATTCTTTTACGTAGTTTTGTTCAGAATTGACCTTTCTCTTTTAGTTCTCACTCGGTTAGAATGAAGTTTAAGTTTTACAGCCAGGCTTGGACATACAGGACAAGCATGTCACTAGAATCTGATTTTATCTTGTTCAGTACAATCCTTTTGTTCTTATGTTTCCTGACTAATATCAAAGCTACATCACATTTTATAAATGTGTTGAAGTGTCGTACTGGCTCTTGATTCTCATTTCTTTTTCCCTAAAGCTCACAATTTCTTTCAATCATTGCTGCCTAATCCCTGGCTTTTACCTTTATTTTCCCTCTATTAAAAAAAATGAGAAAATGAGAAATAAGAAATGAAATATACATTGCATATTCTATATAAAGAATAATTTTATTTATTGATAAATAGAATTTGATCTAAATTCTAACCAAACAAGCTTCTTAGATCATTTTTCCCTAGCTTTGTGATACTTTTAGATGTGTCCTGTTACTGCACTCTTCTATATGACCTGATTCTGTAAATTTTAAATATGCATCTAACCCTCATAGAAAATTAGTTTGTAATGGACTATTTTGATTAATAACCCTTCTTATTCTTAAAACAAAGTTTTTTTTGTCCTGTGTGTCTGATGGATGTGAAGTTAGGTTTCATTTGAACTGTTTTGAAATTTGATGATCTTCTATTCATAGTTTAAGTTGACATGTTGTTGGGGTTTTAGGAGTTCTCCTGGTTCTTTTTTCTGTTAAAGGAATTTTCCCCATACATGTTGCCAGGGGGACAAATGGCTGGGTAGTTAAGAAGAACAAAAGACCTAGCCATTTGGGGAGGCGTGCATCTGGCTACTCTTTTGTTTCACCTGGGTGGCAGACAGTCAGTCCCCGGCCTTTGGACTGAGAGGGAGGCTGTTTCATCGGCTGCTTTTCCTTCTGCCGGAGAAACCCTGGGATCCCAAGCCTGCCTTCCTTGCCCCACTGGGAGCCAGGCAGTGGCCACCCTGGCCCCGCTGTTGCTTCGAGCCTTCACAACATTACAGCCCTGGTCGCCCTGCCTGCCCAGACCTCTGGGGGATTCTCCATTTGGATACATCTGGTCTGCCACCCGGGATTTGTGCTCGTCCGTGCCGTTCCAGCCTGCCGTTCCTGAGAGTCCGGCCGGACACCGGGATCGGCTGCCCAGTGGTTTGTGAAGCTTTTGTCCCATCCTTCCCCGGGATCCCCGGAGCACCGGTGCCGCGTGCTCCCCGAGCTCGCTCCGGAGCGCCCCCTGCAGCCGCGGGGGAACCATCGCACCTGCCCTGCTCACCGGGAGCCGCCAGCGCCCCTGCCGGCTGCGAGCGGAACTGCACCCGAGGGGAAAGGGCCCGACAGCCGAGAAGGCTGGGACTGGGTTTGTGATTGTTTGCTGTTACTGCCATAGTTATTGTTGTTTGGTTGCCTTGTTATACACATATAGATATGTAATAATAAAGAACTGTTATTCCTATTTCCCATATCTTTGCCTAAAAGCCCCTTGATTTCAAAATTATAATAAGTTGGAGGGAGGGGGGGTCGCATCTGCCATTCCAAGGAAGGCTCCTGCCTTCCTTAGCAGACACCTGTCTTTCAAACCAAGACACATGTATTATTAAATGTATATATTTCCATGCAGTTTACATTCTATAAACAACAGTAAAGAAGGGCCATTCAAAAGATACAGTAATTTGAGTGCAGCTGGAGTGCTAGCCATTTTCTTTCCATCTACTACCCCTCCAAATTTTAGATCAAGTGAGTAAATTTTCTCCATTTAAAAAACCCACTTTCTTGCTTTGTTTTATCAGGTGTTCCCTGAAGTATTTAAAGGAAAAAGGTGGGAGGGAGAGTGGAAAAAACCCCAAAAGTGCTTTGTATGCAAGAAGATTTATGGACTATTTTATTATATTTCCCTGATAATTTGAAAAGGTTAGTTGCCATATTAATTTATTAATACACTGATTTTATTTATAGACATAGACTCCTTTAAATTAATATAGTATTTTTTAAGAGACAGTTTTTTCTTTAATTATTTTAATTTAGAACTTATTTCAGTTTAAGGCTAAGACCCCTCTAATAGCAGTTAAAGAAAAAATTTGGATAATTATAAAAGGCAGGACCCTCTTTCATCAAAGATCTACTTTAGATGTGCATAAATACATAAATGAGTGAAATAGCAGGCGAGAATTCTCACCACAAAACATTATGGCATAGAGCTTTAGGGTAGGGAAATTTTGTTAAATATTAAAAGTTCTTCTTGCTCATTCTAAATATAATTTTCACAGGATGCTCACTAGTCTAAGATATATTGTAAAAGATGTTGTTTTCTAATTCTAATTTCTAATCTCTCCAAAAGAAAACATTTTAGTAGATGGGATACTTTCTCAGGTTAAAATATGTACTAGTTTGAAAACAAACTAGTGGGAGGCACCAAGTCAGAATAACAATTTAATAGGGAAATAAAAGGAAAAAAAAAATAAAGGCAAAAACCACTGGGTTAAACTGACAAGAGTCAGGATACAACCTGACACTCTGTTAATCAGGGTGGTGGTAGCAGTCTGGTAGAATGGTGGCTGCAGTCATCCTGAAGCAGTGATCCTGTAGGAAGGGTCTGCTCTTTTCCTCAGAAGGTCCAGTGGTGGCTATGTAGCTCCTGTCCTCTGGAAATCCAGTGGAAAGGTTGTCTCTGGTGTTCAGAAACTCAGATTATATCCAGGATGGAATGCTTGGTTCCTCCCTCTGGGTGGAGCATCTCACAATGGGGTAATGAGTCATGAGGCCAGGTGTTGATTAGGCTCATTAAGAGAAGATGGTCCGGAGGGAGTTATCTCTGAGTCATGTGGCATGGCATTGATGGGCCATTAACAGAAAGATAGTCTGGGGGGAAGAGGCAAGGAAACACTGCCCCGCCTGATTTCAACAGCTCATGAGGATGGTAATAGAATACGCTGCAACCCGGGACATTATCCACCCCTTATTCTGTTACCATCTACATCATCACAAATCAATGCCTTCCTTAAACTCTACGCACACACATATATACAATGAAACCCTACACACAGTTCTCACCTAAGATTAGGTCTCCTTGTGGTACACAATGGGCTTCCCATCTTTCTGCATTACCCACCAAGTGCAACCAGGTCCTTGAGCAAAGACAATCCCACAGATGGGTTTGCCTTTGCCTGACATGGGATTAATCCAAACAGTTTTTCCTAAAATACCTCTCAGGTGTACCACAGGGACTCTATCTCCATCCACTGTGTGCAAGGGTTCAGACTCGGCGGGACCAGCTTGATTGATGGACTCTTGGGTATTGACCATCCAGGTGGCCTTTGCTAAGTTCACTTCCCAATTTTTGAAGGTCCCCCCACCAAGTGCCTTTAGGGTGGTTTTGAGTAGTCCATTGCAGCCTTCAACTTTCCCGGCAGCTTCTGCGTGATAACGGATATGATATATCCATCGGATACTGTGTTCTCTGGTCCAGGTGTTTATGAGGCTGTTCTTAAAATGAGTCCTGTTGTCTGACTTGATCCTCCAGGATGGAATGCTTGGTTCCTCCCTCTGGGTGGAGCATCTCACAATGGGATGATGAGTCATGAGGCCAGGCGTTGATTAGGCTCATTAAGAGAAGATGGTCCGGAGGGAGTTATCTCTGAGTCATGCTGCATGGCATTGATGGGCCATTAACAGAAAGATAGACCGGCGGGGGGGGGGGGGAGGGGGGCAGGGCAGGCAGGGAAACACTGCCCCGCCTGATTTCAACAGCTCATGAGGATGGTAATAGAATACACTGCAACCCAGGACAAAATCAAATTCTATTTAAAGAAATCATTGCTGAGCTGCACCAGATGCTGACATGGAAATGACTTTTGAATTAAAAAGTGGGTGCATAGGCATTTCACCTCTGAAAGTAAGTCCTTAAATTTTCTTGAGACTGCATGAGGTTTCTCTGTCCCTCTGAAATCTCTAGGCTTTGAAGAGACATGTGCTTTGTGAGCTAAACATTTCTCTGGGGATTTTCTGTCAATCCCTATGAATTTGTTAGGTTTATAATGATTTTTCCCAATCTCCTCCTCCAGTGGCAATCTTCTTTCAGTTTTTTTAAGAGGTCTTTCTTTCAAGAAATTGTACAAAATTAGGGAAGGAATGATCTTTACTGTGATAAACTCTGCCTGAGAAGAATAGTGATAACAATGATAATAATAACAATGATAACAATAGCAATAATAAATATTCAAATTTCATTTTCATTGTGGACAAGAGATACATCAAGGTTATGTAATCAAGAGATGTCTTTCAGGTTTTATACTCTCATTTGCATTGATATTAATTTAATTGATACCACAATTAAGGATAACATTACTATCATGGGAGTAAAGGATGTTATGGCACAAGGATAACTAAAAATTTAATCACAGAAGCAAGACAAAACTAAGAAAAATGAAAAGAAAATTTGATATGTGATTACAAACTGATAAAATTGGTTTGATCATACCCTACTAAGAAATCAGTAACTGTAAAGATCAACCTAGGCCGCATAACTACCTAGAAATAATTATTTAATAATTATAATTTCTTGGGACATAACAGGACTAGGTGGGACTTAGGCACCCATACAAAATGGAGAAGGTGCCTGCTACTTTTCAAAGTACTTTTAACTCGGTACAAGTACTGAAAAATGTAAAGCTTGAGATATTGCAGGCTTTTGGAACTAAATATATGTTATATTATATGATGTTTTAAATTCCTATTAGGGAATTAGGGAATTAGGGACATTTAGGGCAACTGGTGAGGGGTCTAGAGTAAGTCCTATGAAGGAAAGCTGAGGGATCTGGGGGTGTTTATCCTTGGGAAAAGGAGGCTCAGGGGAGACCTTATCACTCCTGGTGGGGAGTCAGTCTCTTCTCCCAGATAGCAAGTGACAGGAGAAGAGGAAACTAGCTCAAGGTCCATCAGGGGAGGTTCAGGTTGGGCATCAGGAAGAATTTCTTCACTGAAATGGTGTTTAGGCATTGGAATGGGCTGCCCAGGGAAGTGGTGAAGTTATCCCTGCAAGTCTTCAAGAAACAACTGGATGTGGCACTTCTTGTTATGGTTTAGTTGACATAGTAATGTTCAGTCAAAGCTTGGACTCAATGACCTTGGACATCTCTTCCAGCCTTATCGATTCTATGACTCTATGACTACGATTCTATGGTTCTAGGAATAGAAAGAAGCAGCCAACTACTTCCCTACAACTGTTTAGACCAAATTCATCTGAAAAGCTATGTGAAAAGTGCTGAGAGAGGTATGCAAAGAGCAACATACGGGAAAGATGATGGGGCCATGATAACATCACTGCAAAGGGGTAGTTATCAGACAGCTGGGGCTCCCAGAAGCCCTTCCTTCAGCATGCAGCCCCCTGAACAAGCACTACTGAGTGGAAAAATTAGAGCTTTCCTGTCAGCTTCCAGTTGTGAAGAAGAGGCCTTGATAGCAGAAATGGCAGTAATTCAGCTGGTGGTCAACAGCTTTGAGTGCCTTGAACAAAAGGGAAGTCATATTTTCATTAGTATCTAGCCTGAGGTGGTATTTGGCATAAATTAATTTAAACAGTTACTTATATAGTTTTGCTCTTTGTGCTTTAATATCATTCAAGCATTTTCTCTTACCTCTCCCATTCCTCTTTGCAGAAAAAGGGACAGGAAGAGCCCGCTACCTTACTTAACTGCTTGATCATCTCTTGCTGGTTCTCCTGCCAATAAAAACCAGTGCCCCAGAGCACCTTTTTGGTTTGACTCATGTGTTTGATGGACTTACGTGTTTCTTTTGGAGGAATAGTGAAGAGATAACCTATTTAAATCTGCTGCCTCTAACAACACATAGATGCAAATAATGACAATTGGATTTTTGCAGTCAGATTTTGTTTTTTAAAACTCACACTACTGATGTATGATGTGAGTGACATTTTTCAGAAACCTAGCTGGTATAGCTGTTTTCATTGAATTCCTTGGATTTCAGTGGGAATTGATACAGGCTCTGGTTTTGTATCTGTAAACTAAGCACTTCATATCAGTGAAGGGCTACGTGCATGGAAATCCTTTCTGACATTTTTATAGTCATTTTCTAAGCAGAACAGCATTTTAAGATTTTACTGCCACAGTGTTATTGTACAGAACAAAGTCATTTCCTGATTAAAAGGAGTGTGGTTGCACTTCTGTGCATTATGTTTCACTGTACTAGCTTGTGCTTTTAAAATGCAAGTATTTCAAAGAAATGACTGATTTTTAGACAAGTTTCACTCTTCTAGATCATTACATAAACTTGCATTGCTCTGAAGAGGCTATTCTTATGTATGTTCACTTATCATGACAAGTTTCTGAAGTAACTCAGTCTTGTTAATTTATTTATACACTTACTTCTTATATTATCTCTTTGATTTCATAGACAGGTATGTCAGTTCATTAAAGCAATAAATAATTTGGTAAACAAAAGAGATAAAAATCTTTTTAACACATGTGCATAGAGGACAGGAAGGACAACCTGTGACCATCTTTGAAGACAGCAACTTTCTGATTTAGATAGATCGATCAGTTTAGATAGATTTAAAAAAGTGAATACTACTAAGTTAAATGCAGTTTTCTGATTCAGATATGTGGCATAAGGACACAGAAAGAATGTAGAGTGACTATATTGAAAGAATGGTGATCTACATAAGCCAGTTACTTACTTTCTATATATTTAATCCCAATTTATCAAATGAAATTAAGAATTTAATTAATAGCTAGTCTTCTAGCTATTTAATTAATAACTAGTTTTCTAAAATATAAATGATGTAGTCTCAATTGCTAGTATTTCACTTTACATACAGATCTTCAGTTGCATTGAAGTGTTACATCCCATTGATTTTGCTTTTTTACTTGTGATTATTTCATCTGTTCAAGCAGGAAAATTCAGTCAGAAATGTCCTTATTTGAGGGTGAAAAATTAAAATGACAATGAAAGAAAACCCTCTACAAGCAGAAATTGTAATAAAAATACTGAATTTTAATTAATTGATAATTTCTATTCAAAACACTAGATAATGTCACTCAACCTATCAGAATGCATTCCTTTGTGTGGACAAACTAGGCAGCCTCTTTCTATTTTTGTTATATAAGTTTTGAATTTCCTTTCATGTTACAGCTAATTCCACATGAAAAAGAATTTAGAAATTCTCTTTCCTCCTTTCTTGCTTGTAGACCTAGTATGTTTTAACATAATAATTGAATTAATTTCTTCCAATGTAAGTCTGCAACTGTTTTGCAATCTGCCTTCCTCCTTTAATCCATACTCTTCAACTTAAAAGCAATACATATCTAGGTCTCTATTTTAAATTTTAAAATATTTCTCAAATATGCTTCTATACCTGATTTAATAAAAATCTGGATCTGCAAGGGACTGTGCAAGGTCACATAATTGAATGAATACGAACATGAGATTTGTAGTACGCTGGAAGTGCCTAAAAAGCCTTGAAAATTTTTCATATGGCTTTTCATTATTTATTTAATTAATACAAAGCTTATTCATTTTTTCTCAATGTTTTTTGTACCTTTCTCCCTATTCCCAAGCAACTATTATTTAATAACTTCTCATTTTATTTGGATTTTTTGTTTATTAATTTTTTGGGGAGAAAAAGTCATTGCAATTAGAAAAGATCTCTTAGGACAGAAAGCAAAGCCCTGCCAATACAGAACTGTAACACAGAATATAGTCTCCTGTGTTTTACCCATTTCATTTTAATTGTTTTGAGGAAGATCTAGCACACTGTAGAACGCTCTCAAGAGAAAAAAAGTGGAAACACCCTTTCTCACTTACAGTAAGTCATCCTTCAAATTCAGATTACATTGTCCTTTTCTCAATTTGATCTCATTATTTCTAGATATATCCCATTTGTATTTTTAAATAATTACTCTTGCCCCTTGGTGTTTACCTTCTCATTGCTTTGACAGATATATCTTCTCCCTTCTCCCCCCACTTAATTGTTGGTTAGTCAAGCTGTACATATTTAATCTAAGCTTTTCTTATCCATCATCCCTTCCAACCCATTAAGCAGGTTCCCCCCTCTTTGCTCTGATTCTTTCAGCGTGTCAAAGCACAAAAGTTGGAGCTGATTGCACTTGTCAAGTGTTCTCCAGTTCAAATTTGAAAGAATAGTCTGATCTTTGTTGACTTGCAAAGAAATGACAGCTCTATCCCTTGTTTATGCTAAAGTCCAGTTTCTACACTCTGTGACCATGCAAAAATATCTTCATAGGGATGCTGATTTCCTTGCTGCTGCTGTAAAATAGCCTAAGAGCACTGAGGCATGGGTTGATGTTTTATCAACTTAATTTAAAATAATCCAGACTTAAAAATTCAAATTTTCATGTGAATTTTTTGTTGTGGTATAGATACCTGTGCCTATGGAGGGGTTAATATCATGAAACGGCCAGCAGGAACGGAAATATTTTCATGCTGTTGCTTGAGAACTTGCCACATTTGAAAGGACACGGTGAGACTAAATGCACATAAGGTTATGAGGATTAAGTGTAATGACTTGGCCCGGAATCAGTGTTAATCTCCATTCATGAGCTGCAAAAGGGATTCTGACACACAGATTACAGCAGAAAACACAGACTATGCTAGAATAGTTTGTGATGGGAAAGATTTATGAAAATATCAGAATTATCAGACTGACAGTATTTGCCAACACCACAGCCTCTGTGAACTTTTTCTGATGCTGTTTTTACAATTAAATGGCCTTCACTTAAAAAGTCCGAATTAAGTTGGTAGGATATATCTGAATTAGTATCTGCTGGTAGGGTTTATCTGAAACTACAGCTTTATTGGCAGGTGATATGTCAGCTCAGAAACAGATGAGCAGCTCTTGCTGTTTCTCTGACGCCAATGGCTTCTTATGCAATCTAAATAAATTACTGAGAATGGCTCTCTAAATCAGGGATTTGTATTGACCAGCCTTGAAAAAAGTAACACGTGAAAGACCCAAGCTGGGAAGAAGATGAGAGATGAATTTTCTCACTAAATCAAACAAATAAAACAAACAAACAAACAAACCCCTAGAAGGTAAATACATTTGTAACTAACCATAGAGATTATGTGTTATATCAATTTTCCTGTGCTTATAGGCATATTTCAATTTCTAAAGAGATCTCTCACGTTTACTGGAGTGGCTTGATTTCAAAGAGGTAAAAAAATCCCAAATCCTAAAACTATACTTATAGGTAGAAATGTAACGTTCTTAAATCTATACGTATATTGATATAATTTTATATTAATATAAACCAAAATATTTATATCAATGTATTTTCTTGTGCTCCTACATGAACATCTTGATAAAAGCTTTAGCCAAATGTCTGTTTGTAGACTCTGATACTCTGCCATCATTACTGTTTAATGTTTAAAAAAGGTCATTAAAACTACTGTATTCACATTTAAACCAGGTCTAAACATTCAATTTTAGTCCAAAACATTTAAGTAGCCTTGAAATGCATAAAGAGAAAAGAGAAAGAAAAACCAGGAATACTCTATTCAGTGGGTTAATAAAATCTCTTTTAAAATAAGGTGCTTCTTTGAAAATAAGAAAATAAATTAATGTGTCCTGGATGTACCTTATCAAATATACTCACTTGCCTGTGGATCTCAGTTTTTGAGATGGCTTAATTCTGAATATTATCTTAATTTCTCTTTTAAATATTGCTAGAACTCTGGTTTAATTTCCACTTGACTCTCTCTGCTCACTAACTCCTTAAGCTTTCTACTTCTGACAGATTACAAGGGTATCATTAAGTAATGCAAGTTCATGTCTTCTTAGTAGACAATCCTGTTGACCTTCATTTCCCCGTGTCCCATCTTGCATCCCATTTTAATGCTGGCAGTCTCACTTTTACTTTATCTAGGCTTTTACCTCTGCACTTATAAAACAAGCACAGAACATCATGAGCACTTTGGTGCCCTGATCTCGCCTTGGAACTGTGGCTTTTCAAGGCAGGCTATGATGGGGTAATGATCAAGGGGTAATGATCATCAATGTTTTTATTCTTCTATTATTTATATTTGCATGCTATTGTTTTAGTGGAAATTACTCCTTTCTTTCTAAAAAGGCTGTAAAGTGTAAAGGCATAGGGAGTTTGTGCTCTCATTGTCATTAACTCTGGTGAGTCAAGACATAAGAATTATTTTTAAAGTCTCACCATTCTTCAGTCTTATCACCTGGTCCATCCCCTGGCTTTGATATTGAAGTTCCTGCGTGGAACTAATACGATCATGCATACATTAACCTCTGACGTTAATACTCAATGCCAGTAGTTAGCTGAAGCTTCTCTGTGGTATTTCTCCTTCTGTGCACAGCTCACTTTGACCTGGCTTTAATATGCATGATTCGATTGACCCCTGGCCAGTAATGAGTAAAGCCCTGAAACAAATAAGGTCTGGTAATGATACTAACCACCCTCTAAATCTCTGTAAAACAAGCTGGTATGAAAAGGACATAGGGAATTTAATGCCAGTAAGTTTGTTTTCTAGGCAGAAGGGTATTAAGCAAGCTTTTGCAAGGTACATGTTGTACTGCCCTTTCTTTCAAGCCAAAGAAGGAAGCAAAGGCATCATCTGTCATAGGGCTGAAAAGCTGCCAGGTATCTCAAAACCTCATCTTTCATCTTCAGCAAGGAAAACTGAAATTAACATTGCTGATATGAAGGCAGGCATAAAATTGTGTGAGTTTAAGATGTGGATCTAGATATAGACATTCACCTTAAAATATGAAAAAGGAGGAAAGAGGAACTCTTCAGCTGGGCAAATCTTAGTAGTTGTTTCTTTATGAAAAGCAGCATCATAACTGTAAAGCATGGGGGAAAATAATTCCACATACTATACTGAAATCTCCCTTTGCAATGTCAAATTCACTTGCATTAGGATAGTTTTAATGGAGATACTTATTTTACCTCTTGTGAAACCTTTTTTCAGCCAGCCAGTATGAACAAGATGAAGCATTTGCGTTTCTGAGTTAAAGAAAATTGCCTGCAGTATGTATTAAAAGTTGCAAATAGTCATGAGCCATTACCAATTGTTTAGTCAATACCCAGATACAAACTTTCCCCTTTTATTATGTACAGCACATTTATTCAAAGATGCTTACACAAAGTACAGTATTTCATAATAATTTTATTTCATTTTCTAAATACTATCTCTAAAATATCCTTTGATAACATGTAAGCTTTACATACCTGGACACTTGTGAAACTTAGCTTTCTACCTAGCCTAATTGTATTCCTCTGAAGTAAAGTTTTCTATCAAGTGTTTCCCATCTGTTCTACTTGTCTGGAAATAGACATCCTGAAATATGGAGCAGCTTAGTGGGTGCAGGATTTTTGCACTCTGTATGTCTCATTCCTGAGTTGCTCACAACCACTTGAGGACTGAGGCCCAGAAAGACCAAAAGCTTGGTCCCAATCAAGTGTACATTGTTTCCTTGGTGGCAGAAAATATACAGTAATTTTGTTCTTTCCTGTGATATGTATTTGAATAGTCACTTCTGTATGACATGGAAGTGGGTTTTTCTCATAATACTAAAACTGATCAACTGTGTAACAAGAATTGTGTTATGATCTGGAACAGGCTTTACAAAAGGTGAAGAAAAGAGTGTTACAGTGAGGACTGATTTGAGGTGTTTTTAATATATCCACCCTCTCCTTCAAATGGGACATTTTTTTGTGTTACGTCTAGTAATTACTGGATTAATGAAATCCATTATAAGGCAGACAAATTCATCACGAGTAAATTTCTCTAAAGTCTGACCTTTTTGTAAAAAATTGACTATTGATAGCATTGGGACACCTAATGTGACAGAACAGTTTTGGAATGGTGTGACATAGCCTGTAATTTCCTTGTTTACTAGACATAGCAATGAATAAATATGGGGTTTATTCAACTGCTAAAAATATATATTCCTTAAAAAAACCCCGAAAACCAGCAGGTAATCTAGGCAATATCAAGTAGTCCAAATTAAGGTTTCCTAAATCTTTGGGCTAGAGAAATCTGTAGTTTTATATCATTCAAAGATCTCTCACAAGCTTGAAATCATCCTTAATATTCTTTTATCAAACATAAACAATATTAAATGAACTGCTGATTTTTTTTTCCTAAATTGTGAAATATGGTGTGGAACTTAATAATTATTATTTTATTATCAAATTATTTATAAAGTTATTATTTACCATAATAATTAAATAATAAATAGCATTTTTTTCTACAGTGAAGTGATTTAATTTTACCAGCACATCAAAAAATTATTTTCTTTAACATAAAATTATTTTCCCTCTAAGATACTTCCTTAGCAATTGTGTTTGACTTTGTTCACAAAAGAATAGGTTAATATCAGGTATAAAAACCTAATTTGTGTTGTGCCAATGAATATCTGCAGGTTTAGGTATTGAAGATGTGGCTTCAGCCTCTCTAGGTGGGGATGGTTTTGGATAGAGGCTCTGAAAAAAAGGCTGCAGAAAGGCAACTAGGATCTTCCAGCTTTTTCAGATTATGTGCATCTGCAGCAGGCAGGCTCCAAAAATGTGTCTCTGGACATACAGAAAGAAAGACGGGTTTAATTAGCAGCAGAAATGATGAAGTCCTTTGAAAATTTTTGGTGATTAACTTGAATGGATAAAGTTGTCATTCTTCTCTTGCCTACGGGACACTGGTCAACAACTAGGTCCCTGTGCAGCTTTGCAGAAACTAAAAAGGCAGCAAACACTTCTTTTTGCCAACCCACTGTTAATAGAAATAGAAACCCTAGTCAAAATAAGATTATGAAAAAGGTTATTAAAAATAAATTAAAAAAAAACCAAACAAGGAATATGTGGTTCTTTGTTATTCCTAGGGATGAGAACATGGTAACTTATGTCCCAAAGAAGACAGACGCATCAGAGTAGTGAGATTAATTAATATTTTTTTGATGGCAAAGGACTGACCAAAGAAGCGATATGGAGCAAGCAGTATCATCAGAGGATCTCAGTGCTTATTTGCATGGAGAAATGGGATGTTGACTGTAGTTACACTTTCATTATTTATGAAAGTAGGGAAAACTAAAAAGAGGGATATCAGAATCCTATGAAAGAGGGAGCAGGAATGTTGATGGTACTATATTGTCTTTGGTACGTACCATAGGGTGGAATTCAGACCACTGTTTCTAAATATCAGAGTAGTCATTGATATGGCAATTGGTACAGTATTATTTTCTATTGTGTTGCCCTGTAGTTATTCAGAAGGATTGAAGAAATCTACCTAGACATCCCCTGAGGGGCTACAAATATAATTCTGAACTGCTGGATAAGATGAAGTAAAAATCAACAGCCCTTCTGTTCTGCTTCATTTCAAGAAGCTCGATTTTTGAATGTTGCTCTTTGAACGATTTTTTTTCTCTCATTGTGGCAAGGAAAAAATCAAACAAAATAATTAAAATTTGATCCAGCCCTTATCTATTTTCCCCTAACTGAGCATAGCTGCCTTTTAACAAGTAAATAATCATTCCTACCCTTGGAGCTGTTGTGAGTTGTTTTAAATTAATTGTTTTACTTGATTGACAAACTAACACACATCTTTTTTTAGGACATAACTGTGTCCTTCATTTACAAAACATAATTATGTGATCATGTTGGAAACTCCAGGAAAAATGTTAGCCCAAGAGTTAAGCCTGACTGTTAAACAAAACCCAGACTTTCAATATCATAACCTCTGAGCAAAAATTAGCATGCCAGTTCCCTAGGCAATCAAAGCACACACAAAGCTCAAAGGATCAGGATTTCATCCTAACAGATGTGTTATTGAGAAAATGGCCACTTTTGGCTTTGTGATTATTTGCTCAGATGTTTAATCTTCACATGACAACAGAACTTGAAGAAACTAGCTGCAATGCTGTTTACATGTGCCTGAAGACAAGAGCACGATGTGCACTCACTGAGCTGACTGAAACAGTGGCCAGCTGAACACAGTGCCCTGACAATGGGGCAGCAACCAGGGGTCAGGTTCAGCACATGGATCTCCTCATGCCAAACGAGCCAGACCTAGTCGCAGAGCCTGAGGGCATGTTTGCTCTTCCCTGTGCAGCATGGCACAGAAGCTTTGCACTAGCCAGCTTGGGCCCTGAGCCACGCTCTTCCAGCTCTGTCGCTTTTGGTCCAGGCATTAGATTAACTACAACTAGATCAGTGAGGTTGTGTGGGATGGAAGAGCTCCTTGCAAAACCTGGGCTTCAGAGCAGAGACTCTTCCTTTGAGGTGTGACACTTCTGGAGCCAAATCTGCCTTCAGCTCCCCTTTGGAAACCAGATGTTGGAAGGAATATTTTTCAAGCATATCACACTTCCAAGATAACTACCCTGCTTAATTATACTGTGATAGCATTTATTAAGTATCCCACCCTGAGAATCTGCAAATGATGAAAGGACAGGGTTTGGCACTGGTGTGCATCTGCCAGGTTGGTGAGCTAAAGCCAATGCCAGTAAAAAGGAGCAGGAATACTTGTATGAAATGTGTCTCTACATTAAAACTGGCTGTGTCACTACACTTTTCTTCCTAATAGCTGGCAAGTTCCTTTTTTTTATAAACCATTTAGACTCACCAGCTCAGGTCATTTCAAGGCTGGGAATTAATTTTCATCTTCCCTTCATATTGGCATGCCCTTAGAGACAGGTGCTTCCTTCTCATCTGCCTTCCACTCTGATATGGTCTCAGGTTAGGAGGGTTGGAACGGTTCCTTTATTTAAAAATTCTTCTATTTATTCACACATTGGGACACTTGTGACATAAACACCAGGATGGACTTGTCAGCAGAAGGAGGTTGGTGTAGCCCCACCTCTCAATACAGACACAGTGTGCAGTAGCTTTAGCAATCAGTGACAATGCTAACACAAAAATGCAGTCTTGCCATTTGCACAATGATGGTTAATCTGCAAATTTTTAATTATGTGAGTTGGCCTCCAGTTACTGTACACTTAAAAAATACTGTGGAATAAAACATGCATCTCAGACAGCTATGCATTACCTCCACAAATTCTAAAAGAGTGCCTTCAGATTAGGAGACAAGCAGCACAAATCACAGCAACGAGATATGCTTGCAAACATGTAAGGCAATGTAGGTAATAAATACATAGAGGATTTATATATAATTTACTGTTAGGTGATTAAATATCAATGCAAATGTTTCTCAAAGTAGCTTCTAAATATTTTAAGCTTTATTTATGTTTGATACATGCCAATGTATCTATCTCTGTGTAAAATGTCGGGCTTAATTCTTTATCACACTTTGGTATACTCACATTTATTTTATTACTTTTATTTCTGATTTACTCCAAAATTACTAAGAGGGGTGGTTCAGGTCCTTCATATCTGGGAACAGTAGTACATCTCAAAGACACTTTAGAAATACCAGGATAAATGGCTTCCAGAAACAGATATAATAGCTTGAAGGAAATAGTGACTATCTGTACTACCATTGTTTGGTACATTTTCAGCTGTTCCATAAAATTAATAGAAAATTTCTTAGTAACAGATTTTCACGTGTAGTCTGCATATTAAATTTGGACTCAGAACTATTGCAATCAAGTAGCTTGGGTTTCAATTCATTCACATTTCCAAATTCCAGCAAAGATATTCCTGCAAATTGTCCAGATGCCTCAGAGACAGGGGTTATCTTTCCCGGTGATTATGGTTCATGAATGCAAGTGATAGAAAGGGCAAGAGTGTATGGACAGAAAAGATCAGGGGACAACTCTGGCAAGGACAACCACTGTGGACTTTAAGAAAGACATCTATGTGGGGAAATATCTGGCAAAAAACATCTTAAATTTATACAGAAAATTATGTTTGGATCTTAGATGATTACAAATCCAACTGCTGATTGCAGGACATTACATCATGGAAACTCACCTGTTTGATGGAGAATAGGCATCCTTATGCATGAGGGCTTATGCCAACAAACTGGGAGTCCAGCCAAGGTGACAGATCAGAAAAATGAGGTACCAGCTTTGCAGCACCCATAAAGCATCATGGCAGAATACTAGAGCTTCAAAATATTCCAAGTTTGATCTGTGTAAGTGATTTCATGTGATGTCATTTTTTTCCCAGTTAATGGAAATTATGTATTTAAAAGAACAATCTATTCACTGACAGGTAATTCCTTTTTATAAAAATTCAAGCTGGAATACTTTGACAAAGTCCTAGGTATATTTTTTATCCAACAGTACTGCTATAAAATTATTTTTAATCCAATAATCTGCTAATGTAATTTCAAATTCATTTTAAAAAATGTAATAGAATCCATCACATTTTAAGAAGAAAAGAAAATTTCTTTTGCCATCCAAAGGTGAAACTTAGATAACTTGTCATGAAAATTTGTTTATAAAACCATCAAAGGCAAAATTCTCTGTCTGCCATATTTTTTCTCAACTCCACCAACAGAGGGAACAGATTTAGGGTTTGCTTTAGCTCAACTCTAATTAATTGTGGCAAATATAGCAATTATTATGCGAACAAATACAGTACAAGCATGTTTAATTTTTATTCTGTTTTGGTAATCATTTATCTTTCCCCAAATTTAAAGCTTTGCAGAGTTAATGAATGGCTTTCATTTAAATTCTGTAATTTCTCATTCTATATATTGTTCATTAATTTCAGTGAACACTGGATGAAGGAATATTACTATCTGCATCCCAAAAAACCGTAAAAAGTCCTACTCTGAGAAAAGTTGTTCTGTATGGAAACTAAATATTGCAATATCAGTGGTTTTTATTTGGGTAAAATACTCAATAGTATGAAACAATGTGAGTCTGGAAAAAGTCTTGAGAGCATCCATTATTTTCAAAATTAAAAAATTAATGCACTTCTTAGGTCACACATTGTAATAAGGAAAAGTTTATTTTGATTTTTAGGGGTGATGTAATAAGGGAATGTTCCTAAATTATTTGCTGGGTATTTAATTCTAGTAAAAAGACATTGAGAATTACTTTGACTTTTAAGTCTTTTCCTATATATAGTTTATATATATATATATATATATATATGTATTTTACACACACACACACACACACACACACACAGGTTTTCATGTATATACATAGGAAAATGAGCAAAATATTTATTTGCTTGTAAATATATGTTAATAATACAAAACCACAAGTGTGCTTGCAGGTTTTTGCATATATTTGCAGGGTGAGACTTACTAATTCTGCAGAGACAGTCGTCTCTCTAAAAACCACCTTCTGCTCTCCACCATGAGAGAGTGCAGTGACTTGTCTGCCAGACTTGGGTAGCCTGTGTCCCTGACCTATATCATTCCTGTGCACAAAGAAAAGGCAGGAAAATGGAATTTTCTGCACTTGGCTACTCTTGCAAGCAATTAATATAATGTACTGCTTACATACTAACACACAGAAACAAGTATGTGGCATAAATTATGGTGCTTACTTATAATTAAAGTCTAAAGGCAGTATGAACCTAAACCAAAAAGCCTGTGAACCACTGCTGTTTTCACTACATTCATTAAAAAAACAGGGGAAAAGAATTAATCCCCTTTTTATTTTTTTTTTTCCATCTAGTTGCTCTACTGTTTTATTTTAAGGCAGATATTAGAATTATAGTTCTAAAGAAGATACATCCTTTATTATTTAATTTGGTTTTTTAGTTATGATTCACTCCAGATGTGTATTGGTTCATAGCCCCCTCCCTACCAACACCCTGGAAGTTTGGAGAAGAGCAAGGAAACCTCTTCATTTCAATATAAACAATACTTAAATAGTAAGTCAGAGATCTGTTGCCCATAAAACTTAGAAGGGTTTTTTCCTGCATTTTTCCACCTTCGCCATGTCAATGCATTTAAATACATCTTTAATACAGTAGCAGTGCTCTGGTCATGACCTGCTACTGTTTATGTTGCACAACAGCTTTCCTTAGTTGCTGTTTAGTCTTGGAAACCTTCACCATTCAGGCTGAAAATTCTATTTGTTCTCTGCATGGGGCTAAACTTCAGTGGCAGGTTTGGGCAAAAGCATTTGTCAATGAGGGGAGGGTGAATAAACAAACAACTCTTTTAATTGCAAAATTATTGCTTCTGACCAGTTCAATTTTTTTGTTGTTGGCTTTTTTTTGTCCTTTGTTTTATCTGAAATGCAATCTGAAATTTTAGAAGTAATTTTCTTTTGCTGGTTGCTAATGTGTAGACACTGAATTGTATTCCTGAGAATTACTGCAGTTTTCTGTACTTCACACTCCTTTTATAGTGCAAATTCATGTACATTTAGCTGTGAGAAAAAGAACTGGGATGGGAAGGTCTTGTCAGAAAAGCAATGAAGCAAAACTTAGGATACTTGGATTTAGTTCCTAACAGAGCCATGCATGCCTTGAATGGTCAAGCTCCTTAGGGACAGATCTTTCAAAAGCACCTGAAGACTTTCCAAGTGCAACTCACTTGCTTTTTGGAAAACGAAAATCACGGTTTTCTTCTCACAGCAGACTTTAAAGGTATATTGGGTATGTCCCAAGAAAGAAGAGCATGTAATAGATTTTCACAAATTCCACTGAAATTATTTTGTAAAAACAGAGATGATAATGCTTCCTTTCTTTCCTCTATCTTGCTACTTTGTGAAAGAAGCTGTGTTTTATTGTGTTTGCTTAGTACAATGAAGCTGGGAGCTGAATAGCAATCTGCTGAATAGTGATGGTGATACTGTGGACAAATTTATACTTCCTATGCCATTCATTTCACAGTCTGAAGGAACAGGGTCACAAATGGTAAATTGATCAAGGGCACCAAATGTCACAGGAGGAATAGACGGCTGAGTATTTCCACAGACCACTGAAACTCAGCCAATTAAATAACTATAAGGGACTGCATTAATTATGGACTTGATTTAAATCATGACCTTAAAGTTCCAATTAGGAAAACATTTAAAAACATGCTTAAGTCCCATCAAAGGCCATAACTGCATTTCAGCTTTTCACTAGAACTTCATCTGGCATTTAAAATTAAACATGGATTAAAGGATAATTTTTCTATAAAATTCTTTATCTCCCAAAGTAAGTCTTTCAGTAACTTGTCGGTATCTGAACGCAGTTTTGTATCTGTGAAATGCTGTACAATTGTAACTTCAGAAGTCATTGCCAGATGCATTTCTGCATGTATAGCCATGTGAAAAAATATTTTAATATTCACATTGCTGAGAAAATACAGTGTTATAGATGCAGACTAAAACCCAGATGAAATTGTCCTAAATTATTTACATATTGTATACTGCAGAGTATGAGTATAGAAAATTGCATTTCTAGTGATAAAAGATAACTTAAATTATTAATTAGTGATTTTTTTTCTTCATACCAGGAATTTAAAATTAATTCTGATTAGTCCTGATTTTGCTTAGTAATTAATGGAAATTATACTGTAGGTCCACAGGTATTAGATCTTGCTGTTCTATATGCTTGTCTTCTGAAATCGGTTTGTGCTATTGCATATGCATTATTAAAATCTTTATTCAGGGATATTTATCCAGACATTTTAAAGCATAATGGGGGGACAAGAGTTTCTAAGTGTTCACTGAGTGTCATCTGGCTTTGAATTATTTCAGTGATTGAAATACCTCTGGCACCTTTGGATCAATTGTCAGTGAATTCAGACAATAGCTTGGGGGGGGGGGGGGAAATGCAGAATATAATGCTAAGAGATAGTTATGAAAATTCAAAAGATATCAAGATTTCCTACATTTGTCTCACATATTGTATTCCAAACAGTTAATAATATTAAGATGATTAAAATAACTATTCAGATATATGTATGCAAGCAACATAATTTTCTCATCCAATTAATGCAATCAGTAATGATGTTTCTCATGATGTTATTTTCTATTTTGCTCCAGGTTGCTTAAGGTAAGTTGTCTTAGTCTTTTATGTTTAAGAAGACACTGAGTTAATATGTAGAATTCTCTTATTTAAAATGTGTGACATGCTGCTTTTCCTTCTAGATCAAGCAACTGGATTCAGGGGAAGGACACCATCGGCAGAAAATGTCACTGACACAGTATTATATGCTGTGGGTACTGGAAAAAGGCACCCCAGGAAGCACTGCCAGTCCTGCATTTCTCCACACATCCAATGGATATGTAAAGGGACTCAAAGGCATTTTTTATCCTTCAGGAGATGGATCTGGGGAAAGGGGACTGAGGTCCTGCTCCTGCTCACTGTGAAGCTTGGGTCCTTGGTAGGGATGTGTGAAGACTTCACATCACAGGGTACCAGCCCATTCAAAATGGCTTTTTATAACAACTTTTGCAGACATATCTTACACTGGTATCTAGACTGACTTCTTTAGTCTTGTAAAAAATCGCATCTGGTTCAGGGGGATCACTGTGACCTGTTCAAGCACAGGTTAGAAAAATCTGATTTTTGGCAGGTGTGTGATGGGGTGCAGGAGCCCTCCAAGTGGATTTAGTTGATAGGACTTGGATGGCTATGTTTATCCCAAGCCAGTTCACTGGGAAAATTATAATCCTTGTGAAGTGACTTCCTTGAAACCATCACTTGTATTTCCCACCCTCAGTGAATTCCCTATTTGTCTCTCTCAGTATTTCCTCTCCCCGAAAAAGCTGCTTACTTACAGATAAATTTTCAAGGTCTCTTCATTCTTCCAAATGACTCATATCTCTCCCAGTCTCTCCTCCTGAGCAGAATAATAGGATCCTTCTTGCTGTCATTTATCTCTGTGAACACCCTGAATTATAATAGTCAAGCAAATAAGATTCAAACAAATGTTTTAAATATGGGGTTTTTGGTCTATTACATTTGCATATGATGAAATTATATGACCTTCATGATAGTCCCAAATGAAGTGTACAAAGTGGAATTGGTGTAAAAGAGGAACTTTTCAAAGGTGATTTCCGTCACTGGATATAACCAGACCTATTATTTTTCTCCTGCAAATGGCTCCCAAGTTGGCCAAAATTACAAATGGATTCTTTAAGGAACATAATTGGAGAGTGCTTTCAAATTTGGTTGTTTCTGAGGAAGTTTTGCACCTTTAATTCATTCTTTATAATAATGGGGTAGTTCCTCACTGTGTCATTATAAATTATGATAGAGATCCAGCTGAGTCCTTGGAATTGAGTGTAAATTTAGTATTAATGTTTCTTGGGAATGTAGAACTTAATGAATAGGAAATTTATAAACGATTGTATTCTACCAAAGCAATCTGCTTGTAAGCTCTTTGTTCTGAATCCCATCCCTTGTGCACAGCCTCAAAAAATCCTTTGGGAGTGTTGAGTAATGCATCAGAGTGAACAGAAGATGGATTTGGAGAGAAGTCAAGATGTTTCTGATCACTTTGGAAAGAGACAATGTCATTATACTAAGCGAACACCAAAGTGAGCTATGGGGTGGAAATTGCAAGGTAAAGCTGAGGGGCTTGTTTTTAGTCCATCATCTACATGCTTTAGACCCTTTAGGAAGACCGTGCTGGTTTTACAGAATGTTGTATTTAAAATAAATATATTAATAGGAGACATTAAAAATCACTGTGGCTTTAGGTAATGTTTTTAATGTTCGGATCTATTTGACACATCTGTCTGGAGCCATGGGAAAACTGCAAATTAAAAAGATCCACAAGATAAGCACACACCAGTGTCTGAGGGAGACTAGTCATTTGGGTAGGCCCTTTTTTCTGCATAGTCTGACCCAAATAGCTTATTTTTCCCCTTTGATTTAGAACACAGAAGTTATTTGCTATTTGCAGATCAGGTTATTTGGGTCAAAGCACTGAAGTAGGCCTAAAGTATCTGAACAGTTGGGGGTTTTCTTTTTTTCTGATTTTTTTTGTTGGTTTGGGTTTTTTAGTTGTTTTTCGTTTTTTGGGGTGTTTATTTTGGCGGGGGTTTGTTTGTTCTTTTTTTTGCATCGGTTTTGTTCTACTTCACTGCTGCTCCACATTTTAGCATCAGTAACCTGTGCCAGCTCACTGATCCCAGAATAGCAAAACTCCATCTGGGTCGGGGTCCAGGTGGGATAAATATGCCTTGCAGGTGTGTGTGGTGAGGACATATCTTTTAAAACAGAGTTAAACATTAGTTTGCAAACTATATGAGCTGCATGCAATAGAAATGATCTTTAATAAGCCACTTGGTGCAGCATTTATGAACTGAAAATATAATTCAAAAAATTATCTTGATTCAGAACTCTGCCACTAGGCAATAACAGGTAGAAGGTTTCGATCAAAAAGTACTGTAGCCAGCAGAGAGGTGCAGGAATCACCTCTTAGTCCAGTTGTCCTTAACATTCGTGGAAGAGCAGGAGCAGCATATTACTATTTTGGTGTTGATAACTAGCTGGGGAATGTTGAAAATACCCATACAGATAAAAAGAGAGGACTGGAGTGTATTTGGGAAGAAAAGATAAAAACTGCTGCTTTGAAAATTATCTGAAACAAGGACAATGTGGGGAAAAGTGATAATGATACAGACTTCAGAAGTGCAAGAGAAGAGATTATTAGATGTCATAGTAATAGACAAAAATCAGTTTGGGTTGCTATATGCAGAATTAATGAACCGCGAAAGAAGGAAATGATAGTGAGAGAGAACACAGTATGCATACACCCTCCAAGTATACTTGATAAGTCTGATAAATTTCCTTGTAACTCAGCAGGGAGTCACAGAGAGGACATCTCTCAGATGGAGAGAAGGCCTTTGTTTTAGGTTTGGCCCTCAAAGTAGGTGTGTGAAATTTAAATCTGAAAAATCATTGTGGTTTATGCCCCAGCAAGGAGTCTCTTGACTGTCCTGAACATTTTTCTTTCCTTTACAGTTTTCAGTTTTGTCTCACAAGTAGCATCTGAATATGAGTTAGATTTACTGCTCATCCTTCAGTATTCATTGGAGGAGCTGAATCCAGGAATGTTTGGCAAATGTTATTTTATGTGTTGTTTAAATCTATGAAGAATAGGTGTGAAGTTCTGCTTAGCTGAATCTCTGCTAGGTTTTGGGTTTCTGGATTTAATCTGAAGTCGGTACCCTTGTCTACCCATTCCTTAATGAGCTTACAAGTAATAACACGGAAATTGTCCATGAATTAGTGCATTAAAGATGGAGACAAATTTTTTACAAGGGCACGTAATGACAGGCAAAGAGAGAATGACAGGAGGCTAACGCAGCATGTGTGGGATCATGAAGGGTTAGCTGCATTTCCCTGAAAGGTCCCGGGCTATGGGATCGTTCCGGTGGGTGCAGTACAGCACTCCAGCAAGCTTACTCCTTTCACCCGCATGGCTGTAAGGCGCGGACTCACACGCACACACACTCAAGCTGGATAGCTCAGCGTTACTAGAGTCAGGAGGGCTCTCCCGTATGGCATTTCCATGGACGAGGTTTATTGCATCCTGCTCCAAAGGAGACCAGAGGCAAAAGAGAGCAGACCACGCAGTGTCCAGGGTTTATGTACCAGAGCGGGGCAAGCATCAGAGACACAGGCAGGACTAGGGAGAGGGAGACAATGGGGAGGGTCTGGGGGTATGCAGGGTAACAAGCCAATGAGACAGACCAAGTCTGCATAGCACCACCAAGCCTGATGGGAGAGGCTTCTCCTTTCTCACCATGAGATTAAAGGGTGTTCTTAAACCTCGGAATGGGACCACCAGCAGGCCTCTGCTATTTCGAAGCTCCTTGGCCCCTCAACCATCACAATCACTGGCTCAGTCAGATCAACAGGAGGCAGATTTGGATTAGAGATTAGAATGAAACTGTTCTCTGTGAGGGTGGTGAGGCACTGGCACAGGTTGCCCAGGGAAGTTGTGGATGCCCCATCCCTGGAAGTGTTCAAGGCCAGATTGGATGGGGCTTTGAGCAACCTGGTCTGGTGGAAGGTGTCCCTGCCTATTGCAGGGGGTTGGAACTAGAGGATTTTTAAGGTTCCTTCTAACCCAAACCATTCCATGATTCTATGATTTTTTTACAGATCTCCATAGCATCTGTATCATGCAGAATATAAAGGCTGGTTTAGTTTTGCATTTGAAGGGGGGGAAATAGGAAGGGAAAAATATTCAGTCTTTGTAATAAGCTGTAGCACTTCCATCAAAGTAAGGTGAGGTCTTTTATCATCTCATCTCATGCGCTCCAGTTTGTTACCAGTCCAACTTGTTCCAATGGCACATGTGAATATTCCCCTTCATAATTCACTGTGTTGGGATAGTAGAAGCAAGGTGAGCAACTCTTTAACCAGCCTTTGCCTCACAGAACTCAAAATATTTTTGTGGTTTTGTTCCATCACATTTTTTTAGATCTATAAACACCTGAAATAGGGCTCAGGTTTCTTGTTGGCTTGCCTGCAGAGTGACCTGTTTAGTAAGGAAAACACCACTTCCAGCTGCAGTGTTTTGGTGTCAGGCATGGAACAATGCTCAGGTAGGAGCTGGTCCTAAAATTAATACCCTCAGAAAACACATCCAAAGGTTTCTTAGGTGCACTTAGGCTATGGAGGGTAATTGCTGAAAGGTTTGCAGACTTCTGCTTAACAGTCAAAATTGTCATGGATTTAGACAAAAGATAAGTTATTGCTGAGAACCTGAGGAAAAATATTGCTTGCATAAAAGCCTAACCAGGACATTTGACATGCATTTTTCACAACATTTGGATTTGTAAAAAACATTCAGGCTACTAAGTTTTATAACTAAATAAGCAAAGTATGTGCATTTCAACTACAACTTTGCATTGTAATATTGCTAGTTTTATCCAGTTATGAACATCTATGATGCTAAGATCAAAGAAAAATATTGCTAAAATTAATGAAAAAACCCAACCCTATTGCTATCAATAGATTAAAAAATAGTTGAAGGAAAAATCCCCACAAAATTAAAGGTTTTCCTCACATATCCTTGCGTTGTTACATGAACATCCTAAACGAATCTGTGCTATATATGATTGTTGCATGATTCAGTGAATGATGAAATTACCTTTGATGGTACTGTTTTACCCATAGATGTTTCACATGCATTTCCATTAGAAAGAACAAAGTGCTCAGTATTAAGACGAGAGTGCTCTTTAGTGGCCTCAATAGCTGGCTCATTCAACAATTCCAACTGTCAATATGCCAGATATTTCTATGTAGTGTTCCCATTTAATGTTTTAATCAAGAAAAACTACTGTAATAGCACCAAATTTAGCATATAATTAAAACAGAAAATTTTCATATTTTCCCTTTCATGTAACTGTACTAATTCTCTAATAAATTTCATAAAGTTGACTCATATTTCTGCTTTGGCATTCTGACAAAAGAACAGAATTCTTTGCAAGTGTTGGCTTAATTTCCATTTTTCAAAACTAATTTCAATTTTTATTGCTTCATTTAAAATTTATTGATTAAAGTAATATTAAGTCTTGCGAAGCTTTGCCAAAGAAAATGAAAGAAAGAAATTATGTATATTTAATTAGCTACAGTTCTTATTTAGGAACAACTTATTCTTTCTCTTTTAAGGGTGATTTTTCTTATCAAGTAAACTAATTCACTCGTAACACATTAGTCAACCCTGTGAGAAAGATGAGGGGTGAGGGGGCTGAAAAAGTCCTTTCATATTTAAAGCCTGTTCATTTAAGAATATATATATATATATAATTTAAAGAAAATTCTGAAAGCTATTTTATAAAATAAAAGTCCTCTGTCTTCCTCAAATCTCCACAAGATTTATATCTCCATCTTGTACTACTCCAGTGTTGGCTTCAACATTGCTACTTCCAGGTAACAGATTTCTGAAGAAACAAAGAATGAAACATGGTAACATGTGAAGATAACAAAAAAAAAAAAAAAAAAAAAAAAAATTAGTAGAGTTGGGCTCCTGAAATTCCTGAATGTTTATTTCAGTTTAAGATTCATGTTTTAGGTATGGATTCCATTAAAACAAGGAAATATTATTGTTGTTTGTTGGCTTTGAAGAGACTTCAAAGTGTTAACTACATAGGTAGTTTTCTCCTATTAAAAGAGGTTTTGTTTTCATGGTCAAATGTGTTTTTTAAATTGGGAGTATGCTCAGCACCTTCACACAGAAGTCATAAATGATCAAGCCACATTAAACAATGAGATGTGTCACATTACAGCATTAACAGTGAACAATAAATCAGTTAATCAAATGTGTGACAAAAGTAATTTTGGGATGAAAATTAAAATTGATTTCTATTAGAAAGAAAAAAGTAGAACTTACAATTAAGCATCATACTTACACAGATCTAAGGCCATGAATTTAATATACCCTTATTTATAGAAACTAATATTGAAGATGACAAGCTCTGAAAATTGAAATTGTAAGGTTCTTTCTATGATGGCTTTTCTTTAATTCTGTAGAGAAGAATACAAAAATTCAAAATGCTCTCTTTTCCCCAGGCCAGGGAAACATGTTCCAGTGGAGCACTCAATAAAAGAACTTTCCCACTCAAAAGCAACTTTTATAAAAGAAAAAAATCAGGGATAAAAGCAAAACACACTTATAAAACCACTTGGCAAAACTGAATAATCTACCAAATCTGAGAATGAGAACACTTTGAGGCCACTTCTTCTGCTGCAATTGTAGAGTAGCTGCTGAAGTAGTTCATCTTTCCCTTCTTCTCCTAGATAAGCTTTTACCATTTTTGTCCAAACTCCCCAAAACATACAGCTGTCAGGTAGTCAGTCACTTAAACTCCAGCCACATAACCACTGATGTATTTTCTGTTAGATAGATAAATCCCAAAAATCATAAATAAGACCAACCTCTTGTCTTTGAACTTATGTTTGATTTCTTCTTGCCCCAGGCTCTTTTGCATTTTTCATCATTTTATATAAAAACTAACTCCTAAGTAAAGGGTTCTCTTTTCTTCCCCTCTGTTCTTTCTCTTCTTCTCTGTCTCCTCTTCCTCATTTATGGCTCCTTCATTTTGCTGTGGGGGGCTGCAGTCAAATTGACACACATGTCAATCAATTTGGGCATCATTTTTAGCTATTCCAATATGAAGAGTAGTGGCATATTCATCCTAATATCAGACTCTAACATTGTAATATTTCTATCTTAACATTGTAAAGGTCTCCACAGAACAGGTCTGTAATACAAAAGCAGGTTAGGCATGGTCAATGCTGACAGTTTCTTTGTACCAAAACATGCCAGCAAAAATGTATGTCTTTATTAGGACATCCATTATGACCCACGGAATTCTGGTTTGCTCTTATGACTTCTTTTGGGTGTCAAAAAAATACTCCTATCTTCTAAGATTTGACCACAGACTTTAACTTACAGCAATAAATGCCCTGTACTATATGTGTAGTGCTGTACAGCTTCCCTGGTCATCCATCATTTGTTAAGCTGTTTCAGTTTAAAAATATAATAGTAACCACAGGAGCAAGGAAAAATAGCTTCAGGGTACAAATGGCTACAATGCTTTAAAATTCTGTGGTTTTGCCAGTCAATTAGATTTTGAGGTACCACTGGCAGAACAGCCTGTTCTCTGTGTTCTGCTGGTGGGAATGTTCCTCGTGGTACATGTCATATAAAGTACATATTGCCATATTGGTTTTACTTAGTACATGTTTAACAAGAGTGTCCCAACACACTAATTAGTAAGTAACCCAGAGGTCCATTATAAATTGCTAAAAGGACACAGATGATAACCCTAGGAAAGAAATATGATTTCCTTTATTTATTATTAATCATTACTATAGTTAAGCAATTAACAAATAAATTCTTTCAGGATTTTAAGGAAAGGCATATTTCTATGTTAATTATTACCACTGAGTTATTAATACTATAGAATAAAACAATTAAGCATTTTAATGTTACTTTGCTTTAAGCAAACAATAACCCTTAAGATTTGTAACCTCCAACCCTCTCAGTAATTTATTTAAATAGCAAAATAATTAATTTTCTTAATTATATAACCATTTTTACTCAGCAAGCCTATTCTCCTAGATGGGTGGGTAAATATGCTGTTCCCACATGCTATTCCAGCTCAGAGTACATTGACAGGAAGCCCATGGTGGCACTACTCTGTGGTAAGTCTATTGACATGCTGGAGTCCCACTGTCAACTTCTAGTTTTGTGTGAAAAGACTCAACAAAATATTTCACGTGTATCTCTAAAAGAAATACTCTAGTGCCAAAGGAAAGAAGATGTGTCCTATTTCCTTTGGTTTGTGTAGAGTAGTTCACTCTCTCTCGAGCAAATATTGGAGTTCTTGTTTCCTTGATTACCATGTCAAGGTTTTCAGTGGAGCAAGAACTGGATTTGTGACTCTGCATCTTAAGGGAGGTGCCCATAGCCCTTGGCTAAGGAATTGCTCTCAGCTTTAGAGGTTTTTTGGTGCACTGAATATTTAATTAGTTATTGCAAAGTGGAGCAGCTTTCAGGCTGAAACAGGAGGGGGAAAATATTTTCCTCCCTCATTAATATCTTATGGGATATTCTCCTGGAAGGTAAGAATTCAGATCTTCTCAAGCAGAGAAGAGAGTGAACCCAGGTCTCTTACACTCAAGCTCGGGGCATAGGCTTGGAATTAAATTAACTAGAAAGCTGTCTAGTTATAAATGGGTCAGCCTATGTGTGAGTAAAAATAGTCCAGGTAAGTTAAGTCACCTTGCTTCTGCTCCTGTGAATCCTAGCTAGGGAGAGGGGTCTGCCTCTGACATGATCCATATTTGAAGAACATTTTTTCACTCTTAAGCATGTGCACTGAATTTTTGTGAATCCTGCTGTAATCCCACTGTTAGAAATTAAGTTGTTCTCCTGCAACGTGTATGAAACCTCCAAGCTAAAGCAAGGATGCACACTTGGTTTGGTGGCTACACAACAGAAAGTCATGGTTTTGTCTAAGTTTTAAGCATGTGTGAACCCTTACTGGAGCCAAAACCTACAGATACCATGCTCCGTGGGTAAAGCAAAGGGAACACATTACAAGCCAGGATAGCAGTATCCTATCCTGATAGATATGCTGGAAGAGAAGTACAGGAAATGATTGAATTCTGCTAGCAAAGTCTGCTTCACTGGACATAAACACTGTGAGGAATTAAAGATTAGACTTGGTAGTAGGTTTAACGTCAACACTAGTTTATTATTTTCTTTATTCTTTTTTGGGGGGTGAATGATCTTTATTTGAATGTGTTTTGCAGCTAAGATAAAAAAAAAGGTTAATTAGAAAAAAGGTCTAAAATGCTTGCCCAGCTGAGATTAATGGAAAATAGAAATCACAATGTGTTTCTCAATAATTTCGCACTGTGTTCTAACCTAGGTATTATTTTTTGCTTCTGAAAATCACCAGACCTTTATAGATAGCTTGGGTATTCTATCACTTTGCTTTCTTAAATATTTAAACACTCAGCTGGATTCCTCTTTTTGTGTTCATGTACCAAGTGAAAGATAAAATACAGATAATGGCAAGCATTTTGCTAAATAAAAATTATTTCAGTTTGAGGTTAATTCTCACATTGTGACTATGTTGCTACTAAACATACTTTTATCATTCAGTCAGCAAGTACATTTCGGCATCCCGTTTACAATCAGATCTCTGAAAGAAAGACTTATCTGAGAAAGCATTCTAGCAGCTCCAGATTACAGCAGTTATTAATGATATGAATAAACATTTTTGTAAATTGACGCTGAATGATTTCTTTAAGATAACTGAGAATTCCTTCACTCCCACTAAAGCCGTTTTTCCTAGTGAATAAATACCCTTTACAATTTGTGGATTTTCTTACTTTCCAATCTAAATTTAAGCCATGATTCAAAGCTTTTCTTTTGTCAAAGCTTTTTGCATTTCAAAGGACACCTATAGAATATTTCTACTAGAAAGGCATACATGGGTGAGAAAGAAGAATGGAGGACATGAAGTTGATTTCACTTTGCCTCTTTCACTTATAGTTGCTTGATGAAACCTGCCAAACTTGATTTTGGAGTGTGCACATACAGCATATATTAAAGGAGCTAGTAAATTTTCAGAAAGGGAAATCAATAGAATAATTCAATGTGAAAAGCTCATTCTTAACTGATAGATTAGTTGAGGTTTCTTGGCTCACTGTACATGTTAAGAGCAACATTCTAGGCTGCTACTGATGGGAAAAAGTTCATCTTAAGAGGAAATGCGTATGTTGAGGAATGTTGACTTCATAATATACTTTCTATCCAGAAGGTCACAAATACCCGAAGGCACTGCCAAAATAAAGGCCACGTCCTAAATTTTAAATCTTAAAAATAAAGTCCTTAAAATTTATATTTAATAGATCTTATTATTCTATTCCTTTTGTTTGAGCAAAGGTTCAGAGCGATGAACTGATTCAACTAAGGTCAACACTGCAAGTCCACAAAAAAATCCCTGGGGTGAGTGATCCATTTCAAGCCTAGAAAAGGTCTTTTTTGAATTCCCCTCTCTTGTTCAGTCACATAAAATTCTACAGCTCAAAGATAAGCTATCTTTCTACACTCTTCATGTAATCAGTCTGTGTTGTTAATAGCTCACCAGTGAGACGATATATTCACGTCACCAACCCTTTTGATGGACAGCTTTTTATCAGTAAGTTGCAGAAGCTATATAGTAACAAATTCCAAACTTTCTCTTTTGTACAAGAAAAATGTATTTATACTGCCACAGGCAGAATTGTACACTAAAAAACTGAGAGGTATACACATTTCCATAGAACCCCACTTAAACTGATACGTTTGCCAAAATGTCATTGTTCTTTTTATTCCTATTGGTTCAAATTAGTTATTTTTTACCTCCTAATGAGTTCTCCCTCTCCCCCCCCCTCTCTTTCCATCTCTCTCTCTATCAGTATCTCTTCAGTATCCCTAGGAATCTGGATCAAAACATTAAGGGTCATTGAATGCAGCGGAATGTGTTTTCTCAGCACTGTAATTAATCAAGGGATTTACTAAATATCCTAAACATGAAAGAATCTGGATATAATGAAAAAAAACCCCAATCCCAAATTTCTTTTCTGTTTTGTATATTTTACAAAAAACCACACATCAATCCGGAACAAACCAACATTAATGTCAGTGCCTGTAGCTGGAGGTACTGTTATGAGAGTGTCTCACATCAGCAGTGAACCTTATTCTTCAGCTGGGTTCAAAACCACTGCTTTATCAAGCCAAAAATTCCAATTATGGAAAAACTTTCCATTGTGAAGATTGATCAGAAATCTTTTCTAGGGCAGAATAAGTTATGAAGACCCTCATTCTATTAGCTCTCTGGTAGATGAAGTAGTCACTTATCCATCAATTCATCTACAGAAAATACTTAAGTACTTTCGTGAAAAATTTACAGATTTTGATGTCAAGTGAGGGAAATGAAGCTTTTTACTGATTCTTTCTGTCTGAAAAAGAATCGGGAAGAAACTAATACTTGCTATGTGCCTGCAGAGAGGAGAAACAAACACCTAGCAGGTAAGAAATCTATTCAGATTTGCTGAAGTTCATCAGAAAAAGACAGATGTGTGATCTAACAGCTCTTTTCTGAGCTGACTGTACCTAAAAATAGTTCATTTGGAGTTTGCATAAACTATAGTTTGGGTTTTATATCCCTAATTTTTATTTTTACCTCAATTGCCCATGCTTCTGGTGATTTCCTTCAAACAGCTTGAGGAATATACATAAGCCTCCTATCTGTTGTGTACATTGTGCACAATGTTCATGACTTAGATGACCTCTAAGTGGTCCGTTGTGGTAAAAATGTTTTTAAAATGCTTAGCATAGATTGTGTTTTTATCGAAAAGATTAACATCTGCTTCCAAAAAACAAATATGCAAGCCTGAATGTTCCCTGCAGTATTGGCTTTTGAGGACTGTGTTGATTTGCCATAAGTCTTCTCTTTCACTGAAGTTTGAAGAAGTAGAGAAGTTTTCTCATTTCTAGTTATTGGCTGTGTGTTGAAAGAGATCCCTTCATGTTCCATAAGCTCTTCTGTAACATTTTTAGGTGCTTCAAATGTTTGCGTTTAACTAAGGACTGTAATGCAAATGTGAGGTGAACTTTGCAGCATCTCTTAAGACAGTTATTTGACCACAATAGGTTTGTAGTTTCAAAGTAGATTTGAAGTTTCAAAAAATATCGTAAAGATCTAGAAAAACAATAATTCTTGACTGTTCATTATTTAAATGATTGAATTATAAAATGGGGAGAAATAATAATGAAGTTATAAGAAGGGTCATGAAATCGAATTGTGTTGTAAGATGAAAAGCAGCAGTAATACATGCTGAATTATTTCCTTTAGTCAAAAAACAGACAAGCTTTAAATTAATAGCAGCAACTCAGTTCCTTTAAGGTTAAAGAAGGAATGGGAAAATACTTTTATTTTTGCCCTTAGGGACTGTACATGCTGAAGGAAAAGATAAAATATATCAAACACAGGGTGACTAACAGGGGTGAGTACTGAAATTTAGTATATCTTTATTTACTCTGCTTAGCTTTCTCTTTAACACAAGAGAAACAGTTTTACCTTTAATATTGAGAATTATACAACCACCTACAGGTTTCCTGCTTTCTGTAAATTCAGCCTCTTTAGTGTCACTATCAAGATAAATAAATCTCTGGGGTTTATTGAAATTTTATTATTGGGTTTTATATACTCTGTTATATGCTGTATCAGAAATACCTCATGCTGAATGTTAGTCTTAATAGCCATTTCCAGAAGGCTTTTTTTTGTATGTCATGTTTAATAATAAAAAAAAGTTTTGACTGAGCTTGCTGCAGTTTATTTTCAGAATGACTTTCAAATGCACTGTTTATCTGCATGTTGAAGTGAAAATGAAAGCAATATTGTTGACAAGCATATTTTGCTTTTTTTCAGATTTCAAACATTTTCTAAGGTCATGTGGGTATTGCTGGCCAAGCATCAGTAGTTTATTTACTGCTTGATTACAAGTGGAATTGTAAATGGAATGAAATAAGATGGATATGGAGGATTACCAACTAACTGCTGTTGGCATACAACCACATGCTTAAAGATGTCTTCATTCATTAACAGACTCTTTTAGCTTGCCATGGTTGGAAATGAAATGCAGGTCACAGCTTGTACATTTATCACTGTAAGGAAAGCCTCCTGCCAGTACTGGTTAGGCAAAGTGTACTTGCAGCCATTAGTAGTCCGGTCTGATTACTGGGCTCAATCTGTTACTAACGGCAACCAGTGCCACTGCCAATGCAGTGACAGCATTGTTTCCATCTGTGCCCACAGGAGAAATTTTAAATCTTAGAGTTTAAAATTCTGAAACAACCTTACAGACACAATTAATCAATTTTCTTAGGGATTTTTTAAAGCTGGTGTATCTGCAACCAGCAAACTGACCCCTACCTTCTGCAGAAGCCAAATAGCAATCAGCCAGTATCACCTCAATTATAACTCTACTATGACTTGATATCTCAGGTCTGTGCTCTTAAACTACCTGCAGGTCTCCTTCCCAGCACTGCAGTAAATGCCTGTGCAGCTTCTCCTTCTGAGAGAGAGCTGGTGAGTGCTTGTCAACAAAGCTAAAAGGAGAATTGCTTGAGGGAGTTAATACAGGAGAAAAGGGAGACAGGGGTATGTGGGGGAAGGGAAGGCAGTAGGGAAAAGCAGCAGGATGTAGGGGGTAATGGTGGAAGATTGCTGGTTGGTCCTGGAAAAAAATATTGGACAATATTTATGAAAATAAAGCAATTGCATACAGCCTTATGTTTATTTTTGCTGCTGCATTATGTCTTGTACAACAAATTTTGATCACATAAATGTCATGCTGAGCATTATATCAGCTTTGCTAACTCAAACTCTTTATAAAATTTCTCTCTGTAATAGTAATACTTCTCCTTTGCTGAATAATTGCTTTAAGTCTGAAAATCTGCATTAGAAAGTGGGTGTATCTAAGTATTTTCTTGTGTTTTAAATGTAAGTGTATGATGCAGTAGAACTTTTTAATCTGAGCAGCCTTTTTGTAGTTTATCTTGGAGGTCAGGAGTAAGAGGTAAACAGGCAGTCGATTGTTTCAAGTATAGGCATAACAGTACAAGAAGGTAAGAAGAAGGTGCCAGTTCTGTTTCAGTTCTTAACAAACTAAAATATGCCTACCTTTTGAGCAGATGTATTTTTAAAAAGATCTGTTTTTCTTCTTTGTCTTGAATAGGCCATGGTAAATTTACAACTGGAATTCATCCTCATCAAAGTTTTATTACACTATAGAAGAAACAGCCAGGACAGTCTAAGATATGACTGACTCTTGTCTGCCTCTACTGTAATTTATTGATCTTCCAGCAGAACTGGAGAAAGAAATTCATAGCTGATATACCACCAGTTTCTTAAGAGAAAACCTGCTAGCAACAGCATGTGTCACACTAGCCTGGCCTGGCTGACTTGGAGATGAAACAGGCCAGCTGGGATGGATGGGCTTCCTGGCAAACTCCAGAAGAAGCAAGATGCCAGGCTGGTTCTAAAGTGGCATTTCTGCCCCAAGCATCCCACAGGAAATTGAGCATAGAGAGCTCTCGGTGGTGCCTTTGTTCCACAAGCAAGGCCAGTTTAGAAAGGCTTTTCCATTCTCCAAAAGGAAAATAAAGAAATATTTTGTTCTCCCAGGGAGTATGTGAGGATGGTCACATGTGTTAGAGCATCTCTGTAACTGGATGATGACCATTTCACTACTGGAGAGTACAAAAAGAGTGGCAGTACCCCTGTGCAAATTAAAATGAGAGCTTATGTTGAGAGACTAAAAAGCCAATCTCAGTATAGGAAAAAAAGTGCTTTCCACAATGGCATGGGAGAATGAAGCTGATTGAAAGAAAAAGCAAACAGGAAGATAGAGGGCAAGGCAAGACACTCAGGGTGAAAAGTCAAGAGCATAAAACTGAAACAGAAGAAAACAAAATCAAGAATAACTATTGTGAGAAACAAGATATTTTCAGAGCTCTGACTATACAAGATGGTAAGTGTTTAATAAAGTAAATCTACAAAAATAGAAAGGATTGCATGCACGTATTTTTTGTTCTTGAACATCTTTCTCAATCTCTGAGCAATATCTGATAAATTGTGCAGTTTGTTAAAAAGAAAAAGAGAACCAAAACCCCCACAAAACCAAACAACTGAATAACAATGACTTGTATCAAACAGTTTTGACCTCAACCTGTTTTGAAGTCTGACCATATGCCTTTATGCAAATTTCCTAAATAGCTAATAAACTGAAGCAAAGGCCAAAAGCCTTTGACATACAGGTTTAAAATATCTGAGTACTGGGTTCATTGAAAGGAAAACCATTGAACCAAAGCTTGAATTCCTGTTTTAACCAAATTATTCCAAGATTTGTCAGTTACTGCTGTGCACATTCTGTTACTGTGGTAGTAGTTTAGCGAAAGTCCCTTCTCCAAAACTGAAATTCAGTGTCCTTGACTGGAACTGAGAGAAAAATGGGCAGAAAAAAAGTGATCGTTATCTTCCGGGGTCTAGAGAATAGTAGGAGAAACTCACATAAAACAAGGACTCATCTCTGGAGGTGAGGGTACGATTAATATATTTCAAGATATTAAAGGCCAGGGGGATGTTTTGAACAAATAAGCATAATTTAATTCTTAATGAATTATCAAAAAAAAAAAAAAAAAAGAACCTCCCAAATGACTAGGAGCGAAAATTGAGTTACTACAATCTAATTTTAGCTTAATTCTGTTGAAAGCACTCTTAATATTTAAAAAATGAAATGAAATAGTGTTAATTGTGTGATTTTGAAGAGTGTAATAATTAAGCTGCACTAAACAGGAAAACAGGTGAAGGAGCTCAGGTATATTACAATAGACCAAGGTTTAGACTATCTAAAATTGATGTCATGTGGGAAATAACTGAGCAGTCACTCTTTCATTTCTATGGAGATCTGCTAAGACTGAGACAGCAGCAATGTTTGGAGAAGTTAGAAGACAAAAGGGAAAACTCTGAATCCTGAGATGGTTATAGAGCAATAGATTAGACAAAATGCATTTCTCAAGGTAAAACAAATATTGAAATAAGGACACTTTACAGATTCTTTCTTATTCTGTCCCGAAGTCAGCTCCATGTGCTGTAGTTTTAATGAAAGTACATTGGAGAGAAAGAACAGAGGCAAGTTTTTGATTTGATTATACTTGCAGTTTAAAACAAGGACATGAAATCATCCAAGTTAGGAGAAAAAAGACACAGATGAAAAGATGATGAGAAACAAATGCTAAGGAAAGAAGGGGCAGGGAGGAAGAGGAGAAGAAGGGAGGGGAGGGGCGGGGAGGGGAGGGGAAAGAGGAGGGCGGGGGCAGGTGCTTGCTGAGGGCAAGAGATGGTAGGTTCCTGGGAAGGTGGCTGCTGGCCTGGGGGGAGCAGATTAATATATCACAGAATCATAGAATGGCTTGGGTTGGAAGGGACCTTAAAGATCATCTCATTCCAGCCCCCACTGCCGTCTTATCTAGTTTATGATGTGCTGAATCTTACCTTAAATATGCACTTTTAAAAATTATTTCATACTCATATGGCAAGTTAAACAGACCAGTTGAAATACAGCCACACCCATCACATGAATATTGCTCTCTGTCCCTGTATTGCCTGCTGATATGAAAATGTTTCAAGAAGGTAAATTGAATTTTCTTCTGAAAGTATATGGTATATATTCAGAAAGAAGTATATAATACTAGTACTAAAGATGCTGTCATAAAGACCGGAAAAAAGTTGTCAACTCTCTATGGCAGTTGCATTAGGAGTTAATTCTCTCAGCAATACGCCATGTCATGCTCTCATCTGAAAGTAGATACAATGACTATGACTCAGTTAAACAATACTCAAAATTCAGTCAGTAGAAAGGATATTTCATATTAATTTGAAACTTTTTTTATTTTCCCTCCTCCTCCAATGGCAATGGATTAACATTTTCCTTATTGTCAAAATAACCAAGATAAAAAAAGAAAAACAAAACAGTGTTCTGAATTAGCATAATAGTAACTTTGACACATCTATTGATAGATGCAGAAATCAAACAATTAAGAAGTTAATAAGGAAAAAAAATCTAACCCCCCATGCCACATCTTTCAAATCACAAATATACTCAAAATTTAAAGAGGGTTAAAGTAGAAACATAAGCTCGGCTATATTCAAATTAATTTGAAAGCATGAAATAATCACTGTTGAAAATTATGCTATTAAAAAAATTCAATTAAGATTCATGACTCACTTCAGTTTTGATTTTATCCCTTCTGCTCTAGAAAGTTGCGAACTGCATATCAAGAGTTCGGTTGGGTTTGGGAAGCAATGACGAACATTCATTTCAAGACATTTCTTTTGGATTCAGGCAGTACTGACTGTGTGAAAAAGGGATAAGGATACCTCATTGAATTTCCTACATATTGCAACATCATTGCATCTGACCTGGTTTTCTTCATTAAAGAATGTTTTGATGTTTGTGATTTGGTTTACAATGTTTTGAGAAGGAAATGTTATCAATTATTTTCAGGAACATAACATTTTGGGATTTTACATTTATGATGCATTTTTAGTAACATATTTATTTTGAAAGCAGCAGCAGCAACAGCAGTATGTTTCTTTCTCATTTTACTGCATTTTCTACTATTACCGATAGTAGAAAATCCAGAACTGTTGAACTTCTGCACTGACATCTGCACAAACTGCTCAGCAGTGCAGGAGTGAAACATGCTGCTATATCCATTCTTCTCATTTTAGAAGTCATGGTATTTCTGTTGCTTTTATGGCACGCTCTCATGATCAGCTGATCTCATGAGAAACCTCACACCATGGAACCTTCACCTAGACCTGATCTGACTTATGTCAGCATTATGCCAGTGTCAAGGACGATGACTCTGCCCCACCTCCCCAAGTATTGAAGGAAAATAAGTTTTCTGTATGGGGCTTGTATTTTTATAGATGAGTATCTGCATCTGTAGGTAGAAGGACAAGAAAGGAAGCAAAACAAAGACTGATATAAAAGAAAAAGGAATTTTAGTGCTTAAGGCAGCCTTAGTACCTTGAACAAAACACTCTGACAGATGTGAGAAAACTCCGAGACAATCCCAGTCAAATGCTAGATGACCTCTATATATACTGAAGTTACCTTGGAGTTAATCAGGATGATGACATAACCCAGACAAATTATTTAGGCTCCATTACAGATGACAGAGGAAGATTTGTACTTAGGCACAGCATTTCATCTTGCCCATATTAGAGCACAGAAAAATGTGGTCACAGCAGCAGTGAAGCAGAGGAGGAGGATACAATCTTAACAGGAAAGTGAGACGATCAGCCACAGGAAGAATGCACAGAAAATTGCTGCATTATGATAATGGTGTTTTATTGATTTTACAGCATCCTGCAAAGGAATTGTAGCAAGATTTTTAGGAGAAAGCTTTATATGTGTTGCCCCTCCAACATAAATTTTATCATTACTTTTGAAAGGTAACCTCACATGAAGTAGCAAACACTGTCTTTGCATAATTCTGAGCATTATAGGAATACAAAATGTGGTGTAAAATTAATTTAGGTGTAACGAAATCACTGAAGAAACTCTCTCTTGTGGTCTATCAGGACAACTCCAGAGCTGCCAGTTGGCTTATAGAGGCAATTTAGCCTGACTGCTTCAGTTTATCACTATTAATGTATAAAAAGCACTGTTTGTGGTACGGATTAGTTGTTGTCTCATCTCACCTCATGTTCTGAATAATAAATGTTTATGCATGTTGCCTTCAATATGATTTGTCATATAAATGCTATATAATTTAGTTATTAAGATAAGATACTATGTGACAATATTTATGTAGCAGTATCCTCCCAATCACTCAACTGCTTCTAAATGCTAAGGGCCAATTAGATGATTTTTGCCTCTGAGATCTGGTAATCATTTGTTGACAGATATTAAATGATTCATAAAAACACATTCAACTATTTTCTCTCATGAAATAAATAGTTTTCCTTTTCTTTTTTATCTTTTTTCTTTTTTCTTTTTAATGAATGCAGTGGATAATCAAAGCTCAAGAAGTTTAGAGCACCCAACATTTGAATTGCACTACACATCACTTCAAAACTATAAGCACTTAATTTATAGTGCACTTTTTAAATTAATTGCAAGTCCTACCACCAACATCATATTATTCTCTATGAGGAGATTTTACTATCCAGCTGCTTTGTTCTTTGTACCACCTCAGCGTTTTGGCCTACCAAAAGCCAGCTCATCACCTTGCAACACAGTTTCTATGGCAAATGTCTTCTGTTGACAACATCTAGTGCTACACAGTGTAGCACTTCCATAAAAGCTCCCTAAGTTTGTTCCTTTCCTTGGGGCCTGCAACACAGCATTCCCAAAGCAGGAGTAGGGCTTGTAGCTGAAGAGTGGTTCTCAGCACCACTCATGAATTCCATGATCTGTTACAAAGGCTTTCCTCCCACATTTACCTGTTGGTTTGTTGGTCTACAAAATTTAACTGAAGTTAGTGAGTTCCCATTTAATTTATATAAAAGGATAAAAAAAGTCATTTTAACAAAACCTGAACTGACTGCAAGTTTATGAATTGCATCCAGCATAATCCAAGGCAGAGATTCAACCTTGAAGTATTATACCCAGTTAGGTTTGAGGCAGAGTTGGAAATAAATTGGCAGAAAATGTGCATAAATCTGCTACAGTACTTGCTTTGAAGTCTGTATTTACTACAAGCTCATGGGCTAATTACATTATCATAGTTTTGCATTGGCTTATATGATATATAAGCCAGCACAGTAATTTATAGCTTTGCTGCTAAACCAGTGCAGAGGCATCTTGTCAGGCTAGCGGGGTACCCCAGAGAGGCAACTTTTTTTTGCTTTAGAGAACAGTACAGCAACAGCATGAAATTTCTAACAAAATAAACCAGCAGGTCTAGTGCCAGATGCTCATGAGCTGAGTTTGTGGCTGCCATTACCTTCAGTGAAGAGCAGACGTGGTCTGACTGTGAGGCAGCCCTGGAGTCTGCCCAATGTCTTGCCAGACCTCCCACCAGCTCCTCAGCGCAGCATGTGACATATGCTGCTTTCCCACCAGCGATCACAAGGTAACTCCTTGGTTCGGAGTGAGACAGCCACGAGCCACTGAACTTCTGCAGCTCTTTGGATATGTCATATCACGAAGTGCATGTAGTGCCTGATGGTTAATTATGCCTACAAAACACAACACAGCATTTAATGAGCCAGGGCAAAAGACCCCTTTCCCTTTCAAAATGACTAATTTTTGAGAGTCTTTTCTCCTTTTCATATGATCAGAAGGAATTAAAATATATTACCAAGGCATTATGGCATCATAAAAGAGAATTATGTGGTGGATGTGAACAAGGCTATTCTGGTTGTTTTGAGTTTTGGGTGTGGTTTGTTTGGGTTTTTTTCAAACTTGTCCTGCTTCAAGCATCAAGCAACAATGGAGTACAAGGTAAAAATACAAGAAATTCTGTCAGGTATAAGATTTTTGTATTGTTGATGTTCATTTTTTATCAGGTAGATATTTTTCAATCAATAGATTCATATACATACATGTACGAATGAAGTATATGTATATATGTATATGTATGACTATTGTCCCAGTTTAAATAATTTTCCATTTGCTATATTTTGCTTTTCTCTTCCTCCCAGAAGTGACTTAGGAAAAAAAATACAGTGCATAGTACCCTTGTCCTGCTTAATTTACATAAGATTTCTTTTAATATTATACATTCACTTTTCCAACTCAGACATATTTATTATATTTGGGTATTTCTATACGTACAAAAATCTGTCTTTCAGTGTCATCATATGGCTTGCTGCTTCCTAATGATATAGAGTTAACTGCAGGGAAACTTTCCCTAGTTTAAAAAACAAAGGAAAGAAGGAAAAAAAACCCCAACAAACCCAGGTTATTTCTTGCAAATATAAACATATCATATTTTATTTTTAATTTGCATCAAAACCCACAGAGAAACTGGAGGTGAATTTAGGCCCCCACCGGCTTTTTTGCACATTTTTGCTGGTGCATTTAACTTCCTCTGTTTAGCCCCAGCTATTTGCAATGCCTCCCACACTCGTTGGAGCAGGCATCCTGTTAACTAACTTCTTGTTTAAATGAAGGGCTATGCTGACAATTAAATGTAGGATTGTGCATGCTTCAGTGCCGTGCCTTATTATAATCAATGTGAGTAGAAGCAGAGTGCTGAAATTATGGGTTTTAGTCTGCATCTGCATGGCATTATTATGCTTATCAAGGTGAAAATGTCAATGCTGAAGAATGTAATTGTGTACCTTAAGCTGCAGCAATAGTTAAACTGAACTTCTGCCCCGACTATTAATGCATCAGTGTTACTCTTAAGAGGCACTGTGAGTCTTTATGTAGGCAGAGCTTTCAATTCTTGAATTTATTTCCTTCCTTTCTGTTTTTATAAGACTTTCAGACATGAGTTTTTTCTGTTTTGGTACTACTTCAATATAGATTTTCTGGTGCAGTTTTTCCTTTTTAACAAAGTCCAGGAGCAGAAAGCACAGCGTAGGTTTGTGCACAGCTCCGCTGCCCTCCAGGAGGTCAAGTGTGAAATGAGTTGAGAGACACATTGACAGCCCATGCACGAGCCGAAGCTACTCAAGCTAGTTATCAGTAATTCGGATCTGTGGCTCTAGTTTGGGCTCTTATTATATCAAATCAAACCAAATAATCAAATAATTCAGTGAATTATCTATGTTTACTAGATTATAATTTTGATCTGAGCGTTGTCTCATACCAATTATGCATGTTTTATTTGTTGATTTTAATGTTTAGTCATCTTGAATATTTTGTTATTCATTTACATTGAAAACCAAATGCAATTGTCTTAATACAATATATTACTCTGTTGGGTTTCATATACTTGCATTTCTTATAAGTCAGTCACTTGTAAGTTATCTGTAGATAGGGGTATATCACTTCTCTTTACACAAAGACAGGGGGAATGTTTTCCCCTCCAGTCACAGCGATTCTCTTGAGCTGCTTAACCTGTGCTGAACCCATAAAATTGGCTCAACACATATGCCAAAATACATCCCCACAGCCGCACATTAGTTAGTATTTTCCAAATTATACTATTGAAAATTCTGTTAGTTCTCATTTTCTTTCTTTCTTTCTTTTCTCCCTTCCCTCCATGATTTCCCTGTACAACAGATTTGGCAGGAAGACAGAGCAGATATGCTAATATAATAAACAAATTTTTTTTTGACATAACTTCAATCTGTTTCAATTTCTTCAAAAAAAAAAAAGAAATTGCACAGGCTTCAGGATTTTATGAGTCATTATTTTAAACTGATTTATTTTGTTCTAAAATGCTATTTTTCTACTCTCAATCTGATTTTTGCCATGAAGAGAAATAGAACAGACATTCAAGGATCTGAGGATTATATACATGATTAAAGTTTGCTTTTCTACTCCTTTGTGTAAAAGGAAGAAAATAGCCAGAAAATACTTGTATTTAGGAATTATTTGGTAATTTCCTTAAAGATAAAATTAATCTTAGCAACATAGAGAGAAGATTTCACTTCTTTTGTTGAAACACTTGGTATAACCTAATAGAAAGAGCAGCCCCCTTGTGCTTTTGAGCAGCTCTAAGGAACTCAGTGCAGAGGTGAAGAAGGGCTGTGGCTGCACATTAAGCAGAGGCAGAGACTGGGAAGATTAATGCTTCTAGATTTACTCCTATATCATTTGTGGAAGTGAAGAAGTTACTCATACCACTCAAAATAAGTAAGAAAAGTTATTTTGCCTTTGGAGCACTGAACCTTGGCATGCTTTCCAGCTGCCAAGCACCAGATTTCTGCTCATCCTTATATGTGGACTACTGGGATCTGGACTTACAGAAATTACAGGTAATGGCATACTTATGCTGCAGGGAGAAGACAAGGTATAAGGCTAAGAGGGTCACATTTCTATTAAATGCTAAATAGCATTAAAAGTGATAAAAATATATTCACTGCCATTTACCAAAAGAAGTGTATTTACTTCTACCGGACTGGGAAAAGAAAGGGACTGGGTTGCTTGGAGCAGTAGTGGATCAGTCTGAGAATCAGAGATTTCTTAGCAATAAATATAAAAGTTGCAGATGTCGAGTTTGTTTCTAATCTTGCTTGCATCAATATAAATCTAGAAAAGCTCCTTGAAACCAATGAAGTAAAACTAATACAAATCAGTATTTTAAAATGAGACAGTCAGCCACTTTTTACACATTACTGTCAGAGCTGTATATCTCCACCGATTTTATTAGAATTGTATATCAACATCAGACTTTTAAATCATTCTACAAACAAACTTCCTGTTGCAATGACAGGTAAGCTCTTTCTATTGCATACATTGAAGTATATGTGAGAGGCCATTATCAATTCTGAAGTTGGAAAGCAGAGTCTGCATTTCTGACTTTTTCTCCCTTACTCCCCATGTGGAGTTCTCTATGCAGGCCAATATTCCTGTACAAGCAGAACTTTTAGGGAATCTCCGGGAGCAATAAGCCCTTTGAGAGAGAATCCCAGACTGATTCAGTCTGGAAGCAACCTCTGGAGACCACCTAGCCCACTCCCCTCCCCACTGACACATGATCACCAAGTGGCTTTTGCACACCTCCAAGGACAGAGACTCTGCCACCTCTCCCTGCTGGCCCAGCGCAGAGTAAAGAAGGGCAATGTCATGTAGCTGGAGAGAGAGTTTGTGCTGTTTGTGCCTGCAAGTTGAGTGGGAAGGAGGGGAGACAGGGGAATAGGCTGTGACATGACTGCTTTGAAGCTCCTATCAAGTGCAAATAAGGCTCATACTAAATAAGTCCCTGCTAGGGAGCTGTATATTTTTATTTGTAGTGTTTAGCTTGCAACCAAAAATCTGTTTTGGTTCAATTCTTGCAGCATTCAGAAAAGCGTTGAAATGACAATTTACTTCTGGTTCAAGCAAAACAATGGTCTGCACGATTATCAGTTCAGCTTCATGGTTTGATTACAGAAAGCTTTGATTTTAAAACAGTGAGTTTAACTCTGTTGAAGCATCAGACCTCATAATTTTTTATCTAAACCTGACATTTTCCTCATGCATATAACCCCTTTTTGCCCTTCCTCTTTCTCTCTTGCTAATAAACTGCTGACAAGCCATGTTTGATTGCCTTGTGAAGGCAAGAAGATCAAATACATACTGAATATTAACAAAAAAGAAAGAATATCCTCAGGGAGAAAAAAATGCTACAGAATATGCGTTCACTTGTTCTGCTGGAAAGAGTTGTCAGGCACAGTGAAAAACCAGTTCAGAGGCGTCCTGCCACGGTGAGGGAGCAGGATTCTCGGCATCCACACAGGGGCTCTTTAGCGAGTGCTCTGCTCACCCCTGTCAGTCCTGGGCTGGGCTGAGGGAGGCAGGAAGGAAAGGAGGAGTGCTGCTCCCAACCACTGACCTCACAGCTATTCTGTCTTTCTCACAAGTGGAGGGTAAAAATTCCTGCTCAAGACTGAAAAACAAGGCCCTTCTTCCCCAGCAGCACTGTGTCTGTTTTGTGCGTTTATTTTTTTTTCCCTAGTTTTGAGTTTGGTTTTTTTTTGTTTGTTTGATTGTAACACTTTTTTCCCCTAGTTAGTTCTACTCTATGGAGAGTGAAACAACCCAGGATTTATCTTTAGCCCTCCGGAATCAGGGCCACATGAGTGATTGCTGGGAAAGCAGTAAGGGACTTACTTGGCTTACAAGTTTAGCACAACCAGTGATTCCCACAGATTACAGAATCATAGAATCTCCTGAGTAGTAAGGGACACACAAGGATCATCAAGTCCAACTCCTGCCCCAACACAGGACATCCCAAGAACCACACCATTGTCCTGAGGGTGTTGTCCAAACATTTCTTCCACTTCCCTGGGGAGCCTATTCTAGTGCTCAGCCACCCTCTGGGTGAAGAACCTTTTCCTACTATCCAACCTAAACCTCCCCTAACACAACTTCATGCTGTTTTCTTGAGTCCTGCCACTGACCAGCACAGAGAATGCCTGTGTGGCCGCTTGCTATTTCCAGTGCTGTACTGGGTGGGCTTAGAGAGCCAGGGAATAAAGGGTGGCTCACATCTTGGCACCTTTGACATGTTGAAATGTTACACGAAAGCTCACATCGCAGTTTAAGAACCAATTTAGTAGCAGCAATTTTGCCTTGAAATTATGCTTAAATATTTCTTTGTGCAGATTCTATAAACATGTTTGCATTTACTGTTCTACACAACTACATATAGAAAAAAAATTGTCTATACATGATCCTTAATCTGTATTTGTGAGTTTGATATTTCTCCTTAGTCTTGTCCATACCAGTTTACCTAATAAAAATATTAATTTACTGCTAGCCTCAGAGCAGGTCCTCTCCTGTCCTCATACTCCAGCCAGAACGCAGAGGTAGCACTGAATAGAAAATAAAACAAAGGAAATATAGAATAAAAGAACTAGAAAGAGATAGGAAAAAAAGTGAAATTTTTTCTTGAGAATAAAACCCAAGAAAATGAGGTCAATACCTTGAATTATTTACAGAGGGCCAGTAACTCAGGTTCTTTCAGCCCACTATATAAGCAGTCTGTTTATTCTGATAAAGCAACAGCTTTTTATGTGTATCAAACAACATATTCAGAAAGCTTACAATGCAGCTATAGCCTCAAAGACAAATGTTTCTCTGGAACACTGAGGAAAAGAAACTCTACAAGTTAATGTTCATGCCTCTTTGTCTGCACAGCATCTCTTGAGTAAAAACATTCTCATTTTCATCATGAGTTAAGGTACAGACATATTAAAAAAATATGTACACACACATGCACACACACACATATGGAATCTCATATTTTGGAGCTAAATAATGCAGCAATTTATTTTAATATGAATGAAACTGTGACTCATGCTTGACTTAATTTGAAAAAACAATTTCCAGCACAATGAAAGGACCGTATCTTCTTAGCTGCTGTCTTGACCTACTTGACAGGTAAATCAGGTACAGCTTTGTTCCTCCAAGGTTATCCATTCCAGGGATAGGTTTTCTGTTCGGTATGCAGGCTTGCAAAACCACCCTTTGAAGATGTGGAGTTGTCTTGCTCCCTCTAGATGTTAAGCTTCCTTTACACTGTGATGAAGTTTAGGGAAAAGAGTTCTAATCACCAAAGAAATCCTTTAAAGCATTGATGTTTTCAGCTGTTAGATCACCTTGTAACAGCAGCAATGGAGAATTAAAACTGATGTCCAGTTGTGTGTGAAACCTTGGCTCTGCACACAGGCCTCAATGTGACAATAGCAGGAAGCAAACATTGGATTCTAGCTGTTCTTGTGTCAGTCACTGTAAAAAAATTCTAGTGCTAACTTACTTTATGTTACAAACTAATCCATTACTGATGGAGGAATGCAAAGTTAGAAAACAAAATATTTTATTACTTGCAAGTTTCATATTAGAATAGAATAATCCAGACAGAAATACTCAGATATAGTAAATATTTGCAAGTTTGGATAATATGCTTGTCCTCATAATTGAAAGAATTGATCTTGCTGTGTTCACAGTTCAGAATTATCCCTCATTGTCTCATATATACAGACCCCCTTCCTTTTCAGACTGTACAGCCGAGTAGCTGGTATAAAATATGATTTCACTGCAGGTTAATTTAAAATTTATTAGAAAAGAAGGTGAGGTTTTAGGTGGAAAAAAACCCCACATTAATTCTCAATCCTCTTTTCTGGAACTATGCCTATTTGTCACATAGACTCAATAAATATGATAATAGCATTATATCATTAGCATCTTAACAGACATTCTATTTTTTTAGCAACCCTCTAATGTAGAAATCCCTAAATATGTTTAGCATAACTCGTGTCTGATCCAAGAGGAATTTTAAAATCATTTCACAAGATGTCAACTGAACAGTTTCTGTGATTTCCCAGCTCATTCAAGTTTGCTGCCATTTCTACCTCTGAAAAGCAAGTGTTACAACCTCGAGTGGAACAGTGGCCCTTCAGGCTTTCTGTGGGCACTGCAATCCACACAAGACACAAGACAGATGTTTCAGTCTGGTCAAATGTCTTATGAGCTATTGTGCTTGTTCATCAAAACACCTGTCAAGTAATGGCAGAGGAGTGTGAGCGATGATAGAACAGACCTTTCAGGTCTATTGCGCATACCAAGGGCTGTTTTAGATGTGCTCCAGCCACTCAAATTTCTTCCATTATGAGATATCAGTTGAACAAATCAAGATTATGCTCAATGGAACAACAATTAGGAATCAACAATTACTTCTATTTAAATGATAGTACTGCTGACACTTCAGCATTTCTGATCTCTACTCATCTGGGAAATTATTCTGCCTTAATTTGGCTTACCTCCCCCGAGAGCTGGTGTCAGAGTAGAGGGACTTGTCTTCTAGTAAGCTTGCTTTGGTGATGCATGAGCATGGTTCTAGTCAGCACATACCATTATTCCATTTCCAGAGCCAGGAAACTTTGGAGCACATAAGCTATTTTACTGATGGAGTGAAAAGTCACATAGTAACCACAAATGTCAAATACGGCATCTGTTCCAGATGATTTATATTGAAGGAAGTGTTTAACCAAATGCCATGTAAGGACAAGCACTTACTCAATTTAAGTGAAAGCCTTACAAATATTTTTAAAATACTACATGGTATGGTGAAATAATACTTTTCACTTTTTGGAGGAACTTCTAAACAATACATTTTACTCAGCTTGTCATTAAGAACTGTTTATAGTCCAAACTTCAAGAAGCCAGGCCCAAGGAGCAGCTTGCTTATGCATCAGTATAAACATCAAATAATCCATTTGAACACTCAGTGAAATAAAACAGGAGCAATTCCTAAGTCAACCACAACCAGTGACAGGTGATTCAGGAAGTGGTGTCCCACAGCTGAGCTTCTGTGACTGGCTGTGTGAGGGTGGTTTATTCCTTCACTGCTATGCAGCAACAGGATGCGTACATAGCCGCACAACAGGATTTCTGCTTCGGTTGCTCAGTTTGATCACTTTCTGAATACTGATGGATATATTGAGGACATTAATTAAGTTAATTAAGACATTTCATATGTGAATATAAATTATGCCATTGCAATACGGCAATTTTAAGGCTCTGTAACATGCCGTCATTCCTAACACTGAGGTCTTATGGTGATCTTAAACTGAAATAAAGGTGGGTATCTGCTTAGAAGAGTATCTGCCTCCTTTTCTCCCTTGTCCTCAGGTCACTGGTCCATCCCTAATATTTGCCAAAACCAACAGCCAAGTTACTTCATCTTAGGCTCAGACTGATTTATTTTTCTCATGCAGACATGCAAACCAGGCCCATGATCCACCTCCCCACATAATTTCACTAGCACAGCTCTGGGTACAGAGAAGGATGAAAAAGTCAATGTAAGGAATAGAAACAGCCCTGTTATTCATCGGTCAGAGTTTCCATGATCATCCCACTGCAGCCCAGGACACCAAAGGTGGATCTACTATCTCTAAAATTATCTGCTTTTCACTGGCAAAGAAATACAATGTTTATAGTGCAAAAAGCTTAGAATTTCATTTCAAAGTATAATTAACTAAGCAATTCACAACAACTGTTTCATTGTTCTACACTCACCACTCAGTAACTACCACTTAAAAACAAAATGGTTCTTTAATGTGAACTCCTGACAGCAAAAGTACAGGACAACTAACATATGAAATTGTCCTTGGCCTTACTGATTTCCCTGGCAAAATACATAGCGTGGGCTTAAGTGATCATGAAGGGGAGCTGCAAAAAAGCCTACACACAAAAGAGAACAAGCATAACATTGAAAACTACTGGAAAGAGCTTACAACATTCTACCATGGCTGAGACTCACCACAGGAGAGCTACTTTGCAGGTATAAAATACTTACATGCTAAAGCAAAGAGAGAAAACAACACTGCATGAAGGATAAGCAAAAGGAGAAAGATGTGAGAATATGAAAGTCAATAATAAAGAATAAAGGAAGTGTAGGAAGCAAAACGGCACATTGAGAAGCAGGGAAAAAATGGTGATGGGTTGAAACTCTGTAGTATCATGTAATGGAACAAAGATGGAGAGAAAAAGGAATTTTTAAAGACTGCAACTAAAACCAATGCATAAATTTACTTTCTATTTGAGATGCAAATGATTGCTTAGGCCTAGTTTTATTAGATGTTATTTCCTTTTTACTTTTTTTTACTTTTTTTTTTAAATTATTTGGGATTTTTGTAATAATATTTAAATATTATTTAAATGCTTATCATGTATATGTAAAGCAACAAATAGAGATAATAGCTAAGAGCTTCTTAAATTTTCTGACATTTAACAGTGCACATAATGCAGAGGCTTTATACAATGCTGATAAATTTCCTTGACCTACTGCTGAAATCTGAATAAACATATAATTACGGGCTTTAAAATGGAGTTTTAATGTATAGTGGCACATTAGGACCTGATGTGGTAGGCTTTAAGTAGCCTGTTAGAAAATCTTTACACTTGCAGACAATTCCAGCTATAGTGGGGTCATTGAGGGTTAGTGATTTATTCCTGAAATGAATGGGAGTTTTGTCATTGATTTAACAGAATCGGTAAAGACATTTTGCTTTTTCATTTTTTAATAGTTCTCCTGGACAGCACACTGTATGAACCAAAGTCTCAATCCTATCGGAAATCTAGGTCTGGGACAGTAAAGCCAACAGTTACATGGATTTCTGTTCTCCGAAGCACTGGGAATACAGGGTGATCCATGGCCAAAGTTTCTCCACATCTTTTGCCTCAGACAAACACATGGGTGAATTCAGTGAAAGAAAATCAGAGAACATCAAATTCCTTTAGGAACAGGTACTAGCAGAAAGCATTTCCACTTTCAAGCAAGGAATCAAAGCACCTCAGTCACTTCAAACAGCCAAAGCCTGATGGCATCCACTTCCAAGCTACCCAAGGGTAGGTACATGCATGCAACACTCACTAAATAACTTTGAGCCATATATTAATTAGAGGGATCTGATATTTTGTGAATTATAAAAAGAAATTGGTTAGTTTTGGTAAATGAGTTCATTATTATTTATAACTATATACTGGGGACAAATATAATTTTATTAGGTCTTGTTTGTCTGACATCTTACAGACCCCTGAAGTTTCAAAAAGAAATAGTAGGTAAGAATATGTTTGCACTAAACCAATGAAATTATAGTCCAATTTGTATTTTAATAGCTATCTTGTTGTTAACTTCTAAATTTTTATGATTCTGACAGATTTTATCTATAATAGCATAACATAGCATATAATTAATATACAATAAAATACGAAATTGCTGCATACTATAACATAAATGCTATTCTGGGAGAATTTATTCAAATTCCGAGGTCATGATTAGATGTGCTTTGCAGACCCAAGGCAAAGGGACGTTTCCTTTTGAGAGAATATGGTCATGAAGGGGATTGATATGGAATAACAAACATGTTCACTTCCTCATTTACTTCATCGTCACTTCAGAAAGAAGCCTTACCAGATAAATACAGCCGAATTTCCTACAGAAGTTACAAAAGTATGCATTAAAACATGGAGAAACAGTGGAGAATAGTAATGGATTGGAACAACAGACACCGGAATGCTAAAGTGTTTTATTGAAATAGGAGTTTTGACAGAGATGAAAGATAAAAATCTGAATTATGAATCTAAGCGCACTGACAGCCTCAGGGTGGGTTTTACCTGACCTATGTGTAAGATAAATAGGGACTGTCCCTACAGCCTCCTCTTCCAAAGTGAAGCACTTTCCTGCATGGTCTTGTTGGCAGTCAGACTTTTTGTATCCAGAGCTGAAGGGTGCCAGATTCTGGAATATGGCTTTTTCTCTTTTACAATCCATATCTTAATGATATTCTATTAATGGTATTATGTTATATTAATTATATATGACATGATACGATATTAATATGTATATTTGCGATATATATATATATATATATGTATTGGACTGCAACCTGCTTTGTTAAGCCCACAACAATTCTCACTACCTTCCCCTAGCTGTGGTTGAAAGAAATGATTATTTTGCCAGTTTCTGGGGAAAGCTCTAATTTGTCAGAATATGCGGCTCAGATTGCATAGTAAATAAATCCAGGAAAACTACCAGGAAATCCATAATTCCATGGATTTTGCATGTTGATTTGCAAAAATAATTTTTTCTTTTTAAAATAATGTTAGATTTACTTATTTTTATCTTTTAATCTAAGAGCCTAGGAGATAAAACTGACCCCTTCTTCTGGACACTGTAAAAACTGATAGTGTTCAATTTCTGTACAATAATTTACTTGGTCACAAATAAAAACCCAACCATTCTTTTGGACACCATGAGAAAAATGTGTATTACTGTAGTAAATATTACCGTAGCCGTAGGGAGGAGAGGAGAGAAGATCCAGCAGGCAGGAATTGTGCAGCAAGATTGATTTATTTAATTATTTTACAAACTCTTTATAGACTTTTTTCTTCATAGTCTAATTGGACAAAGGATCAGCCACCCCCTGGGTAGATTGGCTAGAAATCCTAAACATCCATTGTCAAAATATTTTTCTACTGTACCATAAACATAGTTCTACAAGGTCGCAGGTGTTCATGGTTTACAAAACTTCTGCTATTATCTTCCGTGAGAGAGAAAAGTATCTCACGGCTTAGAAAGCAGCAGGAAAATTCTTTGCTAACAGCAATATTGTGTCCACAAATGTGTTAATAAAGAAACTTTCAGATGCCCCATATATTTATTTAAAGACCTTTGTTTGAACTGTGAACAAATTTGAGAAGTACCGAGTGTGTACCAGAAGTGTTTTATTCAAGGGAATGATCATAGGCTCTTGTCGAAATGTGTCTTAATAGGACACTCTGTAAAATAAAGGTAGAGACTGAAACAGAAATCAGCTTTAGAAATTTTTGGTGGTACCTTATCCTTGAACTGCAATTCTGTAAAAATTTAGGAATAGGCAGTCATCAGAAATATCCCGTCATATGCATGACAGTACAGGAGTCTAACAAAAGGGAGTTATGTATTGTGCAGTAGTACTTCAACATCGTTAAATAGAAATTGTAAAACCTTTTAAACGAGTGGTTCTTGAAAAGTTTACATCATTTGCTATTGGATACTAGTGATTTCACTGTGCAGCTGATTTAAAGAATGGGGGATCTTGTGAAAGAAAGTCAACTTTTTTTCCCAGTTGGAAGAAGGTGATGGTAGGTGTTTACATGGCAGGGTTAATCACAGATCATCTGTTGGGGTTTTAGTTTAGTCTTAGTTTTTTCCTGTTAAAGGAATTTTCTCCCATATGCATGTTGCTAGGGGACAAATAGCTGTACTTAAGAAAGACAAAAAGGGGAGTGGGGCGGGCCTGGCTACTCCTTTGTCTACACCTGGGTGTGGGGTCAGTTCGCTCTGAGCGTCCGGAGAGAGAAGCTGCAGAGAAAGGAGCTGCTGCTTCTTTCTTGTTGGCCGTTCTTTCTTCCTGCTGGAAGCAACGCCGGGACCCCAAAAGCCGCTTTCCCTGCCCTGCTGGAGACCGAGCTGTGGCTGCCCTGCCCCGCTGCTGCTTCGAGCTTTCGCTACGCTGTAGCCCTGCTCGCCCTGCCTGCCTGGGCCTCCGTGGGGTTTTCCCATCTGGATACATCTCGCCTGCCACTCGGGATTTGCGTTCGTCCCTGCCACTCCAGCCTGCTGCTCTAGCCTGCCATTCCAGCCTGCTGTTCCTGAGAGCCCGGGATCGGCTGCCCAGGGGTTTGTGAAGCCTTTGTCCCATCCTTCCCCAGGATCCCAGGCCACCGGTGCCGCGTGCTCCCCGAGCTCGCTCCGGAGCGCCCCCTGCAGCCGCGGGGGAACCATCGCACCTGCCCTGCTCACCGGGAGCCACCAGCGCCCCTGCCGGCTGCGAGCGGAACTGCACCCGAGGGGAGAGGGCCTGACAGCCGAGAGGGCTGGGACTGGGTTTGTGATTGCTGTTACTGCCATAGTTGTTGTTGTTTTGTTTGACTGGTTATATACATATATATATATATATATATATATAGTAAAGAACTGTTATTCCTATTTCCCACATCTTCGCCTAAAGGCCCTTGATTTCAAAATATAATAACTTAGAGGGAAAAGGGGTTATATCTGCCACTTCAAGGGGGGGGCTTCTGCCTTCCTTAGCAGACACCTGTCTTTCAAAACTGAGACATCATCACAGATCATTTGCTCAGACTATGAAATGAAATAAACAGTTTTCCTTGGACTACTTTTCATACTACTTACCTTTGCTTTGTATTTAAAAATGAAATTTTGCAAGTAAAAATGTTGTTGCTCTAGTGTCTTTTGGGATGCCTTTAATATTACTGTCTAATTTAGAAAAGGAAACTTTACCCTTTTTTTCAGCATCTATGAAACATTTTTAAAAGTCAGTACAGTATCTGCTTGTCTGTGCATGCAAACAGAAATAACTGTCTGGGGAACATAATCATGGCAAGAGGTCATGTTTGCCCTTTATTTGAAATACTTTTAGACTATCAAGTGGTTTAGAAGTCACTCAATCAATACCAGAAGTCAAGGAAAGCAGTTTGTTTTATCAACATGAAGATATTTTGAGTTTTCTTAGATGGAATGCTGTTTCCTTCTGCATTTTAATTGAGATTTCATAAAATCACTGTTTTAGTGTATCTGGCAAAGGTGTTTAAGTTGCAGTACACTGCAACAGCCACCTGAGACACATATGTTTTAAAAATCTGATGGACCCACATGAGGCTCCTTCTCTTCCTCTTTCCTCTTCTGTCTTCAAAAAGCAAATCATCATGAAAGATGAGACTCTAAACACCTCCATACACATGTAAAAACAGTAATGGAGTTCTGAGAGATATAAATTTAACCCATATGTACCTTGGATCAGTTTTAATTTTCATGCTGTGTGTTCTATTAACACAAGAGCAACTTTAAGGTTGGATGCGGATACCCAGGCACATTTCCTATAAACAAATGGTTTTGCATAAAACCAGAGGTGGTTAAAAGAAGGAAGTCTGTCTGAGGTTCAGAGGCTTAGGAATAGATATTTTTAAAGTATTTTATTGTATAGGCCATCTGAATTATTTTAATTTAAACAATTTAAAAAAAATTTTGCTATCTGCAACTTATTGTCTAGTAAAAAAACCCCATAAACCAGTTTGTTTTCATGTAATTATGCTGAAAACTCCCCTATAAAACAAATACCCAAATCTGCCTGGATCTTTGAATTGAAAAAAAAACCCAACAAAAAACCCCCCAAAAACCCAAGTCAAGACATATTTTTGAAGGACTGATGAAACTCCTACCATACTGGATTGTATGAACATAGACAAGATAATAATAAAGTATTAAAATAGCATTGCTTTTTGGTAAATTCCACGTATCTCTTTTGAATCTAATGATTGAAAATTGTCAATTAAATAATGAAATGGAGGATTAATATGTCTTGAAATTGCAGAAGGAGCATGAGTCCAGAGGGACCAGTGTTAATACAAGCTACCAGACTTTGTGACCCAGTAGCTGAGTGAATTATGAGTGCAAACTGCAAAATTATAGTTAATATGAGGAGATGGGCTACAGGAATATGGAGAATTGGGTCCATGTCTAACGTGCTGCACTTTAGTTGAGAGAGGATTTCCGGAAAAACAGTGCTACACATTGAATTTTGATGCACTCTAAAAATCAATGACTTTAATTACTCAAGGAACCCTAATAATTATTAAAACCCAGTTCTTCCATTAAGCCTTTCCAGTCCCTTTTTTTAGAAAAAAAAAAGGAATTAAAATATCTGTAATATTATGCTAAGAAATATGTGTATTCAAATGAGAAATAACTCTGTTAGAAAAAAATGTAAATGTTCAGCCTGGGTGAGCATTTTCTTAAACAGTCATTATCTCAAAATTAGTACAAAGGCTGAAAAACTAAAATAGCTTATTAATGGACTGAGACTCCTTAAACTTTTTCATAATATGAATCAGGTGTATAGAATCTTTTGAAAAACCTCACTAAGTAACTATGCATCTTTAGGCACTTAAATGTCTTTCGCTATTGTACTCTTGTCAATTGATTTCAATTAGGGTGCTAAGATTTGGAAATATTCTAACTTCTTCACAGATATAAGAACAGTCTCAGGCACAGCCTCTCAGTCGACAAGGTTCACAGAGGCAGGGCTACACCCTGTGCCTGGGTGGACACTGCCATGGATACTGCACGCAGAGGATTCTGCTGGACAGGGTGCTGGGCCATCTTGCCTAGACTCTGCTTTTGACAAGAAAGTTGGGAGCAGATGGCCTTTGAGAGCTCCATCCAACCTGGTACTCCATGATTCAATGATTCTGTGAAAAAACTGTTTCAAACATACTTGAAGATACACGGGAATTTAGTGGGTAAAATCTAACTTTTAGTGAGAGAACCTATTGCAGGTTGCAAAGTTTGCATTTCACTTCTATGCAGCTTTTAAAGCTGGGAGGCCAAGTTTCACAAAAGGAAAAGTCAAGAATATCCTTATCATTTTTGTTGTTTTGAAAGTATAAAGGGATATGAAGCAAAGGGCAAAGCTGAAGCAGGGAGCCTGGTGGTATTCCTCAGATGTGCTACAGGTGATACGAACTACTTTATTAGCTGGGAACAAAGCACTGATGGGAAGCAAACCATTGTTCTTCCCCCTTATAATGGGGTAGCACCCTCTGTGTGCCATGAAGGTACATGGTGTTGTTATTCGGGCTCAGCACAGATTTTGGAGCTCAGTGGATCCTAATACCTGAGCAACAGCTTCATTCCAACAATACTGTGAACATTATTGGCAGGAACAGGCTCTTTTTCTGCACTTTGTGAGGAAAATTCACTATATCTCCTTTTCTTTTCTTTTCCTATTTTTCCACCTTTCCTGAAAAAAAAATTCCCAATTTTTTAAGTCCTATCTAATGTTTCATCCTTAAGGATTTCATACCTGTAAACAAAACGACTGAAAGCTGACAGTTGGAAATGTCATGTCTGCTGTCAACCATTCATGAATAATTGACACCAAGATTACCCAGGGAAAGCTGCAATTATCCTGACTCATTAACATATGAACTAAGCCTGGTTTTGTTCTGTAGTTGTAGGATTTTCCTTTAACTCCTTGATGTAGAAGGTAAAAAAACCCCAGCGGGAGTTTGCTATACAAAGAATAAATCTGAATGAATAAACAAAACCTCAGAACTATGAAGACATATTAGAATTTCAAGTAGTGTTTTGTTTAATCTTGCATATTCTGTTTTGCTACACTGCTATTTTACAGGGGATATCACTGTGACAGATTTGTGTGCTCGCCTAAGGCTTGGAGAACAGCTCTTTGGAAATAGAGGTGTCAATGGGAAGATCTTCTTACCCATGTTCATATTTTCATACCCATCCAGCTGAAGATGTCTAGTCAGGAAACTGAAATAGTTGGTAATCAATCAGAATTCAAGCAAGCTAAGTTGCCTGGATGATAACAGCATTAACAGAGGCAAAAATATTTTTTTTATGGAATTCATTGAAAAAAAAAACGAAGAAGAAAAAGTCTTAACTTGATTTTAAGACTAAGTTTAACAAATCAGCATTAACCACTGAAACAAGCAGGAAAACAAAGTAGTCAGAAATTTCACAAGCCAGGAAAAACAAGTAAAGAAACAAACTCACAGTATTTACAAAGATAATGGAAATTACTAACTGCTGCTCCCAAGCATGTTAAATGCTTTCTCTCAACCTGTACAATAGGACAGACTCAATTTTTTTTAGCTGATGTGAGAAGTTGTAGGGTAGCCTTGAGGTTTAGGATAGGATCTGAATTAAAAGTTCTGTTCTTGAAAAAAAGCCCTTTGAACTGCAAGTTGAAACCATGAAGCTATTTCCCACAAGTAATTACCATTTTGGATGCCCCTCACTGCTGGTCCTATTGCCTCTAGAAGCACAGCATATATTGGAGGCCATCATATCAATCTATAGAGTTGAATTACAACTTCTTTCGTATAATGAGCTCTCTTTGACAGCTGCACACAGTCAAAGTCATTGTTCAGAAAGGATAACCAAGCTATTGCCTCTCAAGTGTAATACACTTCATTAAAATGCAAGTCATTTCTTAAAACGCACATTCACTGAACTCCAACCCCTCATAAATCTTGTAACATTTCATTTCTTGTTCACAGCTCTGAAATCTTTAAATGTGGGCCTCTGGTAACTTTCTGCATAATCTTAAAACACGTATAAATTTTCCACTTAGTATTTTTCTTCTTTTTTGTACAAAAATTGCAAGAGAAAATGACAAACAGTTTGGAATCTCTTGCCTATATGATCTTTGCAGCACACCTGTCAAAAGCAATTATTTAGACACTGGGTCTTCTCGTGCTGTTGAGGACTTCCTGACATCGACCCAAATTTCCCATCCTTTAATTCCATATCTTTGTTCTGGGTGATAATATCTTGGAAAAAATTAATTTTCTTTTTCAAGGTTTATAGGTAATTTCTTTTATGTGGCCTTTATATGATCTTCATTCCCCCTTAGTAAATCCAACACTATCCATCTCAATGCAAACAGAGAAAATAAACAAAAGTTCTTTATGTGTGTAAAGAAGAATAGGGGAATTATGTAGAAAGAGAGGCCAGTTCCTGAAGTTTCCTCTCCATATTTATAAACACAGTATTTGAAACTTACTGCCAAAAAAATACCAATGACAATGATAGATGTGCCCAAAGCCAGCCTGGCTGGGGTTCTGAGCAACCTGGTCTGGTGGAAGGTCTCTACTAACAGCAAGGGAGTTGGAACAAGGTGATCTTAAAGGTCCCTTCCAACCCAAGCCATCCTATGATTCTGTGATATCTACACCATCTTCTCCAATAATTTTATATTTTTATCCAAATCCTTTTTAATCTTTGAGAATTTATCTGTTATTTTTACTTCTTGATCTGCGTAGAGTTCCTCTGGTATCACATATAATAGTCTATTCACTGTCTCTTCAAAATACAATGAGAATCTGAGAACAGATGACTGCTGCTCAGATTTTCTTCTTTGAGAAGGTTCAGTATCAAGCAATACAATACTTATTACTGTAATGTTATAACTGTATATACTGTATTGCATTCAGAACCCACAACTCTCAAGGAGCAGGGCTAGTCTATTTTAAAAATTTTAATATTTAAATTTACACACACTGACACATAATCCTGCAGTGATCTCTAGAACCTGTCAAATAATAATCACTTTATATAGCTGAATACAATCATGCATCATTTTTGCCATAATCAACAGAATAAAATCAATTGCATATAAATATAAGCAAAAATAATCTGTGTAAGTTATAAACAAAAGTAAAATGTTTTCAAGCCATTTGTATGTATAATCCGTTTCATCGCGCAGCATTTTTCTTGTACTCGATCAGAACCAAAACAGCCTCAGCAAACACTTCTCAGAAATATCTAAATTTGCCTTTTATTGGGATTGATTACTGCTTATGTACGGGAATACATACACCTACAAACCCAGCCTCAGTGTGCAGGTTTCAGCACAGAAGCAACCTGAGGGTGGCCTTCCAACCTCTGGAATTTAAATGCCTCTCTCCGTGGAGACTCAGAACAAGATGAGAACTCTAACTGAAGATTAAAGTGGAACACAAGCCTTGCACACAGAGACATCACTTATTCATGAGCACTTACATATGTGATGCTGTAAGTCGGCAAAACGAGTGCGTTTTACCGCACCAGCCCTACGTCAGTAGAGCTTCATTTCTCTTATTTCTTAAGAGCCAGACACTGAATCCCACTTTTTGAAGAGGTAATTTGCATATAATCTAATTGTCCTCTTTAAATAGTAAACCTTCTGCAGGGTAACATTGACTAACATTGCCCATTTTAAGGGACTGTTTTTCCAATGTGGAGGCAGCGATTTATACAAACAGCAGTCACTGCCTTTTATTTAACACAAGAGCATATTAAGAGAAAAGCAACAGGAAATAGTATGCTCCACTTGGAGGCTGTAGTAAAGCTGACAGTATAGTAGAAAAGACTAATCAGTACATAAGAGATTCAAGGTTGCCAGCAATTAATTCTAACAGCAGCTGAGCATATTAAGGGGTTTTGGTCAAATCCTAAGAGTTTTGAAAAAATTTAACTTAATCTTTGCCTTCCACTGAGAGCTGGCCAGGGTCCAGACCATCACTGTATGGGGAGAATATAAAATCCCCTCACACTATTTTCTATAACTTATTAAGCATATGCTAGACACCTATGGGAAAAAAAAAAAAAAGGAAAAAACCTACTGAGCACATTTTGTTTCTTCATGGAAGGAGCACCTGTTCTTCTTGTCACCCAATTTTTTCAGCTGGTTTAGCTCCCCCTTGTCTTAGTCATTCTCTTAAGTACTGGCAAACTCAAGATGTCAAACATCACTTTAATTTTGTCATGCTAGCGTATTTGCAGCTATGTTCCTGTCACTTTTGAATTCTAGCTTTCAATCAGAAACACTTCAGAATTCTTCCCAGCAGCATAATTTTACAGGCTCAGTTAAAAGCCTAATTCCACACCAAAATGATAATACACAGCATTTCTCAGAGAATTATCATTTTTACGTGGCTTCAGAGGCAAATGTAGAGACTCACATATCTTGTGTTCAAGAAGATTATGTTATGAAGGCAAATTAATCCAAATGATGGCTCACAGTATTTCAGTTTTAACTTGTGAGTAGAAGCTGAGCGACTCCATCAGCCTCCTTCTTTTAGTGCACTGAAATAGGAAGAGCTACAGACACTCTTTCACTGGCCACAGAACAGCTAGAAATGATTGCTGACCTTTACCATAGAATCACAATATTCTGAGTTGGAAGAGACCTTAAAGAACATCCCATTCCAACCCCACTGCTGTGGGCAGGGACACATTCCACTAGACCAGCTTGATCAAAGCCCCAAACAACCTGGCCTTGAACACTTCCTGGGATGAGATATTCCTTAGTTTAATATATTATAAAAATACCTTCACCTCAATGTCTTTAGCTTAAAAGAATATAGAAATGTCTTTGTCTTAACATCTTTAAGGTTGTGTGACCATCTGATGATGAAAGAAATGAAAGTAACGATAAGTGTACCCAGACATGCTGCTTTCCATTTGTTGCTCCTTTCCCTGTTCTTTTCCATGTGTTCTCTAAATCCATCACTGGCTTTCTTCCTCACAGTCTGGCTGTGGAGCTGTCTGCTCAGGAGTCCTTAAGGCCATCAAGCGCTGCTATTTGAACCACTTCACTTTCCTCAACAAGAACTTTGATGCCTTGCTCCTCAAAACCCAAAGAGACTTTTAACATAAAATACAGCCTCTCACTAAAAGAAATGAAAAGGAGTTTTGTGGATAAACAAGACATTGTGTATTTTATTCCATACATTATTATTCCTTCATAATTCCTTCTAGAACACACATGGAATAATCATTTATATGAGAAAGGGGTTTTGTTGTTGTTTTTGTTGGGGTTTTTGGCCTTGTTGGTTTTGGGGATTTCTTTTCATGAAATACCTTTCTGGATATGAAGAAGAGGATGAGTTTTCCTATTGTCTTTCTGTACAAAGTGTCAATTGGTTGCAAATTTTGGTATCTCCGTATTGTTAAAAGCAGCAGGTGTTGAGTGCCCTTTTTACTAGACCTAGCATCCTTGATTTACTCAATCTTATCTTTTAGATGCTTTGAGTCATTTCTTTCTCTTCCACTATTCTATAGGCTCTGTTCAGTTAACTTGGATAATTCCAGTTCTCCAAAGGGGAGCACAGTGAAATCATAGATGCTGGACAGGACCTAGGACACCTTGGGCTGGAAGGAACCTTGGGACGTCTCCAGTCCCATCTGCTTATTAAAGCACTATATCAAGATTGTATAACACTGTGTGTCCACTCAGATTCTCTAAACCTCTGAGCACCCCTGGGTAAAACTGATGAGGCTCAGTGAGTTTGCCAGCACCTGACTCAAATTTCAGGTAACTTGTTTCTAATTACAGCTTTAGACTTTTCTCCCTATAATCTATGCTAACTGCACTAATTGGTACATTTTTAGTGGGAACTGAAAACTAAATAATCAACTTCCCTTGGCATTGCTTTCTGATAATATTCTCAACTTCGGGACCAACATTTTCTTTCACTTTCTTCTACTAGCAATAGAGGGTGCTTGCTGCTAATCCTGGTATCTTTAGGAATCTGCAGTTTCTGTATGCCTTTATTTTTCTTATTTAAATGGAGGTTGCAGATTTTATATTTTCTTTGTGCCCATTCATCTAAATGTAAGCTAAAAAAATAAATACATTTATTTTTTCCATATATGCTCTATTTTCCATATCTGTAGTTATCTGCAGAACTGTAGAAAGGATTTATCAAGTAAGCATACAATGAAAAATCTAAGAGGAATGTTTGATGTATCAAAAAATAAAAATCAGTTTTCTCCTTCTTGCTCTTGCTCCAACTGCAAAATGGAATACACATTAATGTGTTACAATCTAATTTATTTTCTTTTTAAATTATAATCAGGTTCCAGGGTTAGTTTTTCATCATATATATTTGAAAAAGAAAATAATTCACTACTCCAATACGCCTTTATCTTATATTGATAATGGAGAGATGGGGCTGCTGAAGCATTACAAAGTCATTTTATGTTATTTTGCTGAGGTTATTGTTGTTTTATTATTAAATGATTTCTTCTACTGGGTTTTCTTAAATATGATGATTCATATCCTAAATACATTAAAGGATCACTGTATAGAAATATCTGACCAGAGTCATAGGACTGAATTATGTGTGAATAGATGAAGACACAGCTTAAGTACACAGAAGAGACTCAATCCACAGCATAAGTATAAAGAAAATTAAAAAAAATAATAGTCTCAAGGATATTAGAGATCTCAGGTCTTATTCTCCTAAGCTCTAGTGATTCTAGGTCATACTACAATTGCAAAATAGTAATAAAAAAATGCCTTGCTATACTTAGATGGAAACATCAATATTTTAGAAATATCTAAAATATAAAATATATAAGGTTTTGCAATATTGGTAAAAAACAAGAGCAAAATCTAATTAAGGCCATTTTACAGGTTGCAAAAGAAATATCTGTCCAAATAGTTTTCCACTTCTCTCCTTTTTTTCAGTTAAAGGACCTTTTGTTTTTTGAAGCCAGCAGCCACTTCTCGCCAGACAGAAATACATTTGAAGACTGTGTTTTTGGCCATGTAATACCAACAACAGTGTCACATATGGAGAGATTTATTAATGTTATTACTAAAGAGCATAGGACTTGGATGGAGATGGTGAAGAGGGCATAACCAGCAATCGTGGGAAATAAAAGTATTATTGCTTCCCACTGAAATGCAAACGGGGCTGGACCACTGAGAGACGGGAAGATCGGAAGTCCCACCAGACTGTGCAATCAGGCTGAACCCTTGCAGTACATAGAATCATAGAATCACAGAAGGGTTTGTGTTGGAACCCTGGGTTCAGAGAATTCCAGTCTTTCAGTGCTGACAGGCAGTGATCTCAAAAGCACACTGCATTTGACCCGAGGCCTTGGGAAAGGCTTCCCTTTTTATGTGATAGCACTGAGATTTTTGCTGTGTAATTAAAAGAAATTTGTTATGTCACTGGGTAGAATATGTGGAGATGTAGAAAAATTAAGTTTATGGGATTTAGTAACAAGATGGAGGATTTGGGGTGTGGATTAGTTCTTCTTCTTTCCTCCTTCTTCTTCACAAATTTGGGTGTCCTGATACTGGTTCAAAAAACCCTCAGTGCAGAACATGAATAATTAGTTATTGGATTATAAGTAAAAACAAATTAGTTGGCATTCCATAATTGGATAGATTGGACTTTAAAAGACCTTGGAAGGGAGCACTTGGGGACCATTTTCCACCTTGTTAACTTAGAGGCACACTCTGTGCAGCTATGCCATAGATAAGAAATAATAAACATCAAATTAGAAGAAGAAGCTTGTGTCTCCTGCGTTTTAATCTGAACTCTGAGTAAAAGAACTCTCGAATCAGAGGCAAAATGAAAATAGAGAAATCAACAGGTTTGGGTTTGAAGGAACCTTAAAGACCATTTAGTTCCAGCTTCCCCACCTTCCACCAGAACAGTTTGCTGAGAGCTCCATCCAACCTGGCTTTAAACACTTTCATGGATGGGGCAACCACAACTTCTCTGGGCAAGTGCCTCACCATTCTCCCAGTACAGGTCAGTAGCTCCCAGGGTCCTCCTTTCCACCCTTTTTAAGTATGGGTACAATGTTTCCCCTTTTCCAGTCACCTGGGACTGCCATGACTTTTCAAATATCACAGAGAGTGGCTTGGCAACTACATTTGCTGATTCCCTCAGGATTGTGCAATGCATCTCACCAGGTTCCATAGATCTATGTTCTTCTTCCCTTTTACAGTATTGAACACACAAATCAAGAGGAGGGAAGAAGAAATTGATAGGCACCAGTGTTCTGTGCAAATATTTTTTGAAGTATATGTGAACGACCTGTGTTCTTTACCAAAGCATATTGCAGTACGGAGTAGGAAATTAACTATTTGAGGGTAAATCTTCTCATCGTAACTCTTTTTTAAGTTAATCTTTTTCAGCATTTATTATGCAAGTTTGTATACAGTAAGTTTTAAACTGCATAGTGGTTGGTCAGACAAAAGATACGGAATTATTTCAGTTCCTTTGAGACAAATCTCTCTCTTAAGGGCCCTCTTCCTCTACATGTTTGTGTGATTGTAACAAAAAGGATTTACAAAAATAAGAAGAACCAGTATTTTATAACTTGCAGCAGAGGACTTGTGGCTCATCATTTCTGAAAACCTGGAGTTTATAGTAAGCCAATTTTACGTCTGAAGTCAGAAGGGTAAATAAATGATGTGTATAGAAAACCATGTGAAAAAGTGTGATACTGCAAATGTCTAATCACATGGTTTCAGCAGGACGTTAGGAATGTAAATAGGAGTTAAGAACCCCTGCTGAACTTGGAGCATGGTTAACTTTATATACTTGAGTAATATATAAATCGATGGGAATTCAATATAACAATAAGTAATCTTATATTTAGAGGAATAAAGCTGAGATTATTCTTCTCGGTTATGTGCAGTTACTTACATATCATTTGATATCCTTTTATTTTCGTATCATTTAAATTCACATTTCAGTTTTCCTTATGGTTTGCTGAACTGCATAAATGTTTGGTTTATTGATATTTTGTGAATAATGAGGTCCACTAGTACATTCTTGTAACTCATAAAATACCAGCAAGCTCCACATTTAATCAGCAAAATATAACCTTTGGATTCTGAGTTGCTAAATGAAAGAAATTTGATCCTATTGGTTTTTGAAAATAATGAGATCACTCAGTAGCATCACTTAATTCTAATAAGTATTTGTTTGACATGTCACACTATTATTTTTATAGTGGTATAAATACATCTTATTTTACCAATTCACTTATAATGGTATATAATATATATAAATAGTTCCCATATCAAAATACATATTTTTATTAACATATTGTATCACTCATTTTTTAATGAATACTAATATTATATTATATTATATTTTCACATGTACTAATTACAGTCATATATAAACAAATGCAGAAAAACTCAGCCTGTTATGAGAAAGGAGAAAAAACCTCACTGTTTTCATCCTAGTCTGTAGATACAAAAATGCTGCCAGCAAGGATTTTCTTGCTATTTTCTAAGCCCGTGAGAGACTTTTCTCTCTCACAGAAGAGGTAGCAGAGTTCTGTAAACAATCAAACACCTGCAGCCTTGAAAAGTCTTGTTTATAGTACAGTAGAAAAATATTTTGACAATGGATGTTTTAGGATTTTAGCCAATCACCCCCAAGGGGTGGCTGATCCTTTGTCCAATTAGACTATGAAGAAAAAAATCTATAAAAGAGTTTGTAAAATAATTAACTAAATCAATCTTGCTGCACAATTCCTGCCTGCTGGATCTTCTCTCCTCTCCTCCCTACGGCTGCGGAACACGGTGATATACCCTAGGGTTGCAGTAATACTAGTCAGACTAAGTAAGGGTGTCGAGGGTTCTGAAACCTGAACAGGAAATCAAGGCTTCAGGTAAATTCAGGTTTCAAAGCCTGAAGTCGACTACCTCTAGGCCAGTACAATCTCTGGGTGATATTTTTCGTAATTATTCTCTGGTAACTAAGAAATACACCAAGCATGTTATATATATGAACAGCAAAAGCATCGTCACAGCTACTTTAATTTGAGAAGGTTGGCTAGAAATAAAGTTCTTCCAGCTTAAGGCTGCCGCAGACCTCTAGTTTGAAGAGTCCTACAGACTGAATCATTGATATTGAGAGCCTCTTCAAACCACCATTGAAACTGAAAAAAAGTCTGATCTCTTTGCCATTGGTAAGCGATGTTTTTCATGTAGTGTGTGTGTGTTTACCCTCAATTTTTCTTTCTTATTTTCTGTACAAAACTTTGACACATGACAAGTCAGGCTGATTCAAAAACACTGCATCTGTGGACAAAGGAAACAATAAAGGAAATTAGATGGCACAGTTGTAGCATGACATATTAAATTCTGTTTTAACTTACAGCTTGAAATTTTACACTTGTAAAAAATGCAAATCTATATTCTCATATGGAAAGATGCAATGGGTATGCAGATTGTGACTATCATATTTCAGATGTGAGGTTTCTTGCAGCAGAATATTTTTCTTTAGTAGTCTATAAAACTTTTACAAGATCTGGGCAGACATAGTTGTCAAAAGTTACCCTTTTTTTACCCAAATCATCCTCTTAATCAAATAATAACTATGTTTTCTGTCACTTTGAAGCTTTCAAAATCTTACACGGGATCTTATGGTACAGAAACATACCAAGGAAGGTGACACACTGCTTTTCCAAGAAAGAAAATTTACATTTATAATTATAGATTTTGACTACTTTTGTCTGTAAAATGTCATAGATAAGTGAGAAATGACATTTTAGTCTATTCCAAACCATTCATGATTTTAGGCACCAGAAGGGTAGTACTGATGTTTGAGCTTAGCCTACGTATAAAGCGGACAATCTGTAACAGCTATGGCATTATAATAGTAAATGTATCTGCATTTGAACTCAAACATAAAGCATGTAATAAGCTCTCTAACGGTTAATTAAGACAGTATCATTATGACCTACTAATCTTTGGTATACCTGATGGCATTAAAACAGGAATGTTATCAAGGGTGCATCAGAGACTTCTTTTTATAGCCTTTAGGTAGAAAATAATAGCAGACTGGTGTGGTTTTAACTATTGGTTTTAAACCCCACGTATCGAGGAGGTGCTACCCATAGGAGATATATAGTGTTAGCCATTTCAGAATGGTTGAAGCAATGATCTGATTTTTATTTCGTGCAATAATACTGATTCTTTATGTGTCTTAGGCAGGGCCATCCTTTCAGTTGCAACACAGCTTTAATTCTTATCTGACAGTTTTAATCTTTCAGCCAAAAACTTCAGCACTGCATCACCCAGGTGTAACTTCAGTTGTCACAACCATTTAAGGGCCAAAAAGGTATTGTCATCCCCACTGATTTTATTTTGACCTTTTAAAAGAAATTTGGGACAGACTAAGAAAAAAGCTAATAATTCTAATTCGTAATTATTTTCAGGTATTAACAAAACTACTTAACTGCAGTAAAGAGGCTCAAATATATTAAAAAAGCTCTTAGCCATCAAAACTACATTAGTAATATATGGGAAAGAACTGATTTAACAGAAGTCAGCCCCGAAGTCCATTAATAATTAATAATTTCTGCCTCCAAATTTGTCTATAAATATTAAGCCCAGTAAAATGCCACTGTACAAAGAGTAACAGAGAATGTAAGCAAGAAGAATATCAAAAGAAAGTTCACATAATAGGAATATTTTTTCAAAAGTGTTTGTTAGTTTAGTTTTCAATATTACCACTTTCAATGATGAATCATAGCATCAAATGCAATAAAATACATATATGACAGAAAAATTAATATAATTTCAGGCCAATTGAATACCTCAACTTATCAATAACAAACTACTGTTACTTATCCAATAACAAACTACAAATAATATTTCTCAAAATCATCAACTTTGATAACTTTGAGTCAGATTACCAGAGCGCTACTTTTCACCTGATCTCATTTTTCTCTTACAATTATTGTTAATCTCAGAGAGATGGGTTTTTTTCATTTTTTGGTACAGGATATTGTATTTTTGAAGCAAGGAAGAGCTACATGATATGGAATCTTGCCAGCTTCTGATTAACAATAAAAATGTTAAGAGTATTGGACTGTAATATGATAAGATTAAACTGTGAAACAGGTTTGATTATAAAAGACCTCATCTGAAAAAAAGGTAATACTGATGTAAAATGTTATATATTATGGCTGAGAAGAAATAATAAACCAACTTATGCATATACTAAAAGTTAAAATATTCAATTATATTTTAGAAGACATTCTTATCAGTGAAACACACTTGCTCTACCAAAATAAAAGTTGCATAATTGGAAATGAAAAAGTTATAGCTGTGTCCTTCAACTTTTTCCAAGGTGCCTGTTGAATTTTTTCTGGAAGAACACTTATTTCAGGGGGAGGAAAAATAAACCAACTTTTATTTAATTCAGTTATTTTCCTCTTAGCTACACCATTCTTGTAAACATCTCCAGTGCAGATCATATTTTAGGATAAGTATTAAACCGATAACCCATGGACCTACATGAATATTTGCTTATTCATTTTGGATATGGAAAAAATGCAGCACACAGCTCTTCTTTACACATGCTCATACTGTATTTTTTGGTTTGATTAGTCAGCTGGTTTTGAAGGTGTCATCTTTATGCTTTTGGTAAAATGTGGTTTCAGGTATCGTGGTTTATTCAGGCTTTTATAGAGACACTGCTACCTCCTAATTCAGTGTCCAATACAAACACAACGTATTAGCTTCTGAGGAATGATCAAATACAGTGGCTGTTTGAATTAGATACAATCAAAACATTAAATTTGCTGAATGGTACAAATATTTGACAATTCATTTACTCAGATTCAGAATAGGTTTTGTAAAACCCTTCTCAAACCTAGAACAAACTTTAGACTTAATCCCACTAATCCTGCAAAGCTGAAAAACATAAAAAATATCAAATTAGTTTTGCAGCGTGTCCTGTTGGTCATGCAGGTCAGAAGATTCAGGCTGTAAAAAACAAAGTGGTAGGTTAACAGGTCAAGCTGAAAGCTGAAATGCATTTTATTGTGTCTCAGGATCTAACCAGGTAATTCCTCTTCAAGGGATTTGAAACAGCTGAGGATCACAGAGGCTCAGAGGCGTCACTGGTTGAATGCATTGGTAACCTCCCTCCTGTAACTGTTTACCTGGTATCAAATTAACAAATCCCTCTCATCAGTACTTTTTAATACTGTTACATTAAGGATTAAATCCTGTTTTTCTGCTCCAGGCAGAAGTCCTTATTCTTTGGGCACCTAAGTATATTGCAATGGACACAGTTATAATTCACCACCATAGGTTTTCTGACCCAGATGAGCATACAGAGACTTATGCAAAAAAGCTCATTGCGGGAAATGTGAAGTTTGGAGCTGGGAGTCGAAAGTTCAGTGTGTAGTCCTGCTACTCTTTGGATCATGAGAACAAACCACTTGCTGCTGTGAACTTACAGACATTATTACTTCCATCAAAAGTAAGAAGATTACATCCTATCAGATGAATGGTAGGAGATACCATTATAAAAGCCCCAATGTTAATGAAAATACCTAAATTTATGGTCTCTTGCTGCCATAATTTTCAGGATTTCAGAAAAATATTTTTGTTTCTACTCTAATTCTATTTAAGATATTGTATTGGAGGTTTTCATTTAGATAATGTGCATATCCTCATATTTGAAATTAAAATATTCATAGATTTTCTGGATCACTAGGGAAAGCAATTATATTACATGCTGGTATGCTGTTGATCCTTTATAGATGTTTAAGCAGCACTCAGCATTTATTTTCCATTTTGTGTTCTGTACTTAATGAGGAATTCTTTAGTGGATTTCCCTGTGAGATGCAGTAGAATACAGAGGGTATTGAAAATAGAGAAATGTGGAGAATACTCTTCATGTTGTGTCAAGTCTACTCTTCTAGACATGCTATTTTACATTAAATAACCCAGATATGACTGCAGCTTTCTTTCTCCATGGACAATTGGCACTGTTCTAGTTCAACAACAGCTGGTTTCTATGTAATACTATATTGGTTCTGTTACTGTTAAGTAAGCAGAAGTAAAATAAGCTTTAATGTTCTTTTGAGGAGGCAAAACAGGATGTGTATGACACTGCATTTTGCCCACATGTATAAATGAACACAGACAGGTACTATTTGTTTAAAAAAAAAAAAAGGACAACTAAATGTTCAGCAGACCTTGATTTTGGAAGAACACTCTTCATAAACACTTTGGTGCATAACTTCACGGTTAACTGAAAATGTGCTAGTACAGCATCTTTACAGGTTATTGTTACATGGCTTGCAAAAGTCTAAAGCTATCCCAAATGTCAACGTAAATGCTAAGAATACCTTCAGGCTAGGAAAAAGCCCACTGAGTCTGGGCTCATTTCATTACATTTCACTTCATTTCATTTCATCAGACTTCACTCAAAGCAACTAAAAATATAAATTTAACTTTCACATGTAAAAAAAAAATTTTCATTTTATCAACTGTCAGTTGGATTTTGTATTATTTTCCCTACTTGCCAGTCTGTGTAGCACTACAATCTTGGGGAAGAAGTGCTGAAAATGCCCAGTGGAAAAGGATCTGGGACTGCGGGTTGACAGTGGCTGAACACGAGCCAGCACATGTCCAGGTGGCCAAGAAGGCCAATGGTATCCTGGGCCCGTATCAGGAAGAGTATGGCCAGCAGGACCAGGGTAGTGACCATCCTTCTGTATTTAGCACTGGGGAGGCCACACCAGTTTTGTGCTTCTCACTAGAAAAGGACATTGAGGTGCAGGAACATGTGCAGAGAAGAGGAACGGAGCTGGTGAAGGGTCTGGAGCACAAGTCTGATGAGGAGGGGCTGATGGAGCTGGGTCTGTTTAACCTGGAAAAAAGAGGAATCAGGGAAGACTTCATCACTCTCTACAACTCCCTGAAAGGAGGATGTAGTCTGGTGGGAGTAAGGCTCTTCTCCCAGGCAACAAATTAGAGAATGAAAGGAAGCTACCTCAAGTTGCAACAGGGGAAGTTTAGATTGGATGTTAAGAAAAATTTCCTCATCAAAAGAGTTGTCAAGTATTGGAACAGGCTGCCCTGGGAAGTGGTTGAGTCATCACCCCTAGAGGTATTTAAAAGTGTAGGTGTGGCACTCAGAGACATTGTTTAGTGGTGACTTGGCAGTGTTGGGTTAGTGGTTGGACTTGATTACCTTACAGATCTTATCCAACCTAAACAATTCTATGATAATAAGTCCTCTCCTTTAAAAAAAAAAAAAAAATTGCAATAGAATTATTGCATTTTAGCAAAACAAGTCAACTAAACATCACCTTTACAGCCAAAATGCTGTAGTAGGCATTTTTTGTACCATAAATAAATGTATCTTTTCCTCCCTATTGAACTTCAATATTTTTGCAGCAGCCATTTTGTAATTGTGCTAATGTGCTTCTTAACAGCATGTTATGGTAACAGTTTTGCTCCAGATCCTTGAAGAAGAGTCTTGTAAAACACATAAGTTTTGATGCATATGGAAGCTAATAGAGTTATTTCCACCATGTGTATGTGCTGGAAATCAGATTCAATCACCTGGCCAGTGCATTTTAAATTTGGCAATCTTTCCACTCAATTGAGATCAGCAGATTGTTGAGCATTCATGGGTCAGGACTTTTTATTAGAAGACACTGGTGTTATGTTCTTACTTAAAACAATTCATCATTGCCCTTTCCATCTGAATAACTTTTACCTTTTGAGAGTTAATTTACTATATAATGTTTGATTTGATAGGCCCTGAATCTTCTCATCACAAGTTACTTAACATTACATTTTTCCTACTTTTTAAGTTACAAAATCATGGTTGATAAATTCATAGTTAATAAAATAAACTGTTCTGCCAGATGAATTCGGAAGAAAACAGAATAGCAAAATAGCCTATTCCCTTCATAGTTGGGGTAGAAAAGTGTTTTGCTAAAGAAGGGTATGAATAGATGCATAAATGCTCAACTCTTTCACAGACCAGAAATGGCTCTCTGGAGACATCCAGCCAAGTTTAGTCACAGGGCACACTGACTCTCTCATTCAGTACCATACAAGCACTTTGCATTGGAGCCAGGGTAATTAATGTACTTTATCATTGTCATATTATCTATACGTAAACAAAAAAATGCCCAGGTTTTGGTACAGATAAACATCCAAAAAATGAATTACAAGGGTTTACCTAAGGAAAAAATCCAAACCAAATACCTGACCTGCTAAAGTGCACTATTCCTTCATTAACTTTTTAAAATCTTTCTTAGTTCTTCTGAGTTCTCCTTACATAAATTGAATTACTATACTAAGTGATCAACACAAAAATTAAAAAGCAAAGTAACGAATAAGAGCAAAAAGAGAACATTTGCACTGCAAATGCTAACAGGACCTAAGTGTACAGCTTTTATACTGAATTACTTTACAGTGGCTGATGACAGGAGAAAGCATTGTAGTTATGCTTCAGCACGCTCCAGAGCAGATCTGCTGAAATCTCTACTTTCTCTCGAAATCTCTATCTTCTATTTCTACATCCCAGAAGAAAGACACGTATTCATATTCAGAAATGGTATACAAACTTTAATTTAGCACAAGTACTTCAGCTGAATTAAAGCAGAAGTAGCAACAGCAAATTTTACATCAGAAGATGGAAGATATATATTTTTTGGTACACTGGAATCATCTTCCTTACCAGAATGTCAAGGATTCCTATAAAAGCAAATATCCAGCACAGATCATGTTTCTTAGATTTAGTGAATTCTGTCTTGCTCCTACAAATTCCACAAGAAATTTCTTTACCCTTTCCTCTGGACTAAAAATCAAAGTTTCTCAGAGGAGTAAAAAACTGCAATTCTCTTTATTCTAAGCTAATAACAGCTCCTGAATGAGTCTCTGCCATAATTTAAGAAGCCTAAGGATGTAATTATACAAATGAATTATTGAAAGGTAATTTTACTCTATTTTGGCCATTCTGTTCAAAGCCTACATATTTATGCTCATTCTCTGAGGTAACTGATTTGGAAAATATAAATGTAAAGTATTATGCAACAAATGATGGTGCCCTACTTATGAGATTATTAATATTTTCTTTCTTACCTTAAAAAGAAAAAAAAGTACAGAATATTAATTTCAAAATCAGGAGGAGAAACTTCTCATTAGGTAAAACAATCCCTTTGAAAAACCCACTCTTTCCTAACATCGCATTACCAAAAATTGTAAGCTAATGTTGTAAATTTCTTTTTATTTTTTCCCTCTGAGTTCTGAGACTTGCAGGGCTTTTCATGATCACCTTTCATAATCAAGGAAGAGAAGAGATTTTCTCTGTATGAATTCTGAAATAAGCATGGGCTCATATAGCTCAAATTTAATTGCAGCTGTAGTGTTACTTCTGATTAAAAGTCCCAGACCATGCAGGGGAAAAACTGCGAATGTTTCAATGCAAGGAACATCCTCAAGAAGAAATCTCAGTGACCTGAGAGTGCTTTTTTCACTGAATATGATCCTATTAGTCCAGTGTTTCTTCAGTTTTTCCACATTAGGAACTATCTACCATGTTCTAAGTAGAATTCTCTCTTTTTATTATTGCAAAGGCATAGTTGCTGTGATAGATAGCAACAGAGAAGTGCATTTGGAAAAATCAATAAGAGCAAAGGTGTGAAGGAGCTTGTTCTTTGTCACTGCAGTTTGGTTACTAAGACGAACAAAAAACGTACAGAACAATAATATACCAAAAGCTGATCAGAAAATCAGAGGCAAGCCTTTCAAGGAATATCTTCTCTACAAAATTAAGAGTTTTCTGGTGAAAAAACAAAAAACCAAGAAAAATTCCCTTTGCCCTTTGGATAAAAAAAATAAAACTTATGATCTTCAATTAATAGAGCAGTACATCCTGTAAGTTGCAATTATAATTCTGAGCAATTTTCCCCCTTTCTATGTGCCAAAGTTCATTGTTAGATTATATGTGGTTTTCTCATGGTTTCCCATTGAAGGTTACGGGCGCTTCATGATGATGATGCAAGAGGGGAGTTCAAGCCTCAAGACGGAGCCTCATGGCCTACAGAGAGTAATGAGAACATTCTTACCTAATTATTCACCTACTTCAACCTGAGGGTTTGTCTGCTCTGATGTTCACTTATGAAATATTTCTGAATCTATCAGCAATAAAACCCTCCATATTCTTTGAAATAGTTCAGGTGGGTGACAAAGGTGTTTAGCTTTATATTGTAAACAGATTGTAATATACTGATAGTATTTTTAGTCCATCTTTATGTGTTAAAAAATTTACAAAGCGATACTTCTCTCCCCACTGCAATGTCACCCGTGATGCAGCTTTGTATCAAAATAACAAAAAAACTTTCCAGTATCAGTAGTACAGAAGGTAAACAATCACTATTTCCAATTCACAGTTATCTACTTAATTTTAGTCTTCAAAAACAAACAGACAAGTAAAATGTGACATGTTTTACTGAGATTTCAACAATACATATCTAAGTGTCTTTTTTACTTGAAATTATTCCTTACAAAAATATATATTCCAACCATTTGAATTTATTATATGGTGGAGGCAGCACTATATCATTAGGGTTAAAAGGTAAACTTTTGAATTTCTTTGTGACTATTCTAATGTATTACCTTTCATAACACTGGGTTTTATTAAAGCCCACAAGCCCACACAAACCCCCAAAGCCTGTAAATACAGAAATGCCAGCTGTATATACTGTATGAAACATGTTCAGGGCAGCTACGCCTGAAATGAAGTGGGTAAGTTATTATTTTGAGACCTTACACTGCCTGTTATAGAGTGTAGCTTATGCCCAGGAATGCTGTGCCAGCCTGAGCCTGAAACCAGCTATTTATCAACTGGTAATGTGAGGAACATTGTTTAATTAACCAAACAGAGTTTTCTACATTGTATGCTCACAGTAAAATATGAACCAGCCACTGCAACAGTCATGATGGTGCCACCAATACATCCAGAAAACAATTCAACACAACTGGATAGGATGGAAAGGGAAAAGGAGGTGTTCAGTGGATTAATGTATTCAGGACTAACAAAGCGAGTGAGCTACTGAAACGTGACACCATGCTCATACGCCCAGGCAAAGCACCTCTATATGCCCACAGGGACTATCACTGTTGTTACTCTGGCTGCACAGATCAGCCAGAGTATTTTACATCTTAGAGGCATTCTTTAGTCTCATGGCCTCTCCTTGCTCTCAACGAGGATGGCTGAATTGACTTCTGCCCCTAAAGGTTGCTAAATCCCAAAATCATCGTGAATCAGAACTCTTAGACATGGTAGTTCATAGATCAATATATTAACACAGACTAAAATCAATGGTGGTTTGCATTAATATGCTAAATTTTGAATCGCAGCACTTTAGGACCAGACCCACTGCTCTTCAGCCAGTTTTGGGACTTGTAAGTGCCACTCAATGGATGTGATGGACAGCTGGAGGTGACAACCTCTTAAATTGTCCTAGCTTGGACTAGTAAAGCTTGTCAAAGAGAAATCATTAAAAAGAAATACCCCGACCTTCCCTATTTCCTAGTCTAGCTTTCTACACTTCTGCTGCTAGAAAAGAGCAACTTTTATTCATCGTTGGTGTCTGCAAACTCTTCCTCTCCCTTTTCTCTATAATTTTCTCAATTAAACTGCAAATAAACAGCCAGTATTTTTCCTTGTCCATTGTTAAAGCCTTGTCATTTTGCTTAGCTTATTACCTTATCAGTACCTCTCACCTTCCATATTAAGTTACCTCTTGACTTGTCATAATCTGAACAACATAAAAATATAAGTGAAAAACCTGGAAGTTTTCAGCTCAACAATTTTTAATACATGAAAGCTATAACAGTATCACTGATTATGCCAATACTTGGATCAGTTTTGATTCAGAGACATATTCTGTAACTTGGAAAAGTAGACATGAGTTGATAAAAAAGAGCTAAAATATATATTTTGAATGTGTCTGTAAAATTCTTTCACTTACAGAAATAATGCAAAATACTGTCAATTTTATACATAGGATATCTTTTAAATTAATACAAGGAAACAGGACACTTAAATAGCTAATTTTTCTGTCATATGGTTGCCCAACAGAATGACCTAATTATAATAGCCTTTCCTTTGTTTATGGAAAAATGTGAGGTTTGGGTTTTTCTGTTTGTTTTTTCCTATGTAAATACAGTTGTGGAGGACACAAAGCATGTAAGGTAGGAAGCAGAGCTAACCGTGTCCAAGATTGTTCATGCATTCAAGGTTCTCCAGGTTGGAACTATGAAAGAATTCTCTCGCAGGCTGAGCTGCAGGAATTTAAAAATATTTTTGCTTTCTCTCATTGTCTGAAGGGTTAGTTGTGTACTTCACAGGTTCTCCTGACAGAAGACAGGTTAGTCCAACAAATTCCTCTTGCTGCTCCATCAGTCTACGACAGCACTGATGCCCGTCATCTATTTTATTGCTACTCCATAGTTTTGGTAGGTTTTTTTGCACTCCAGTTGGCTATAGAGTTTCTTTGCCTGTACTGCAGCAGGAGTACACAGGGGGAAGTAGCAAACTCCCAGTTCCTGCAGGCTTCAACTTAAAGTACATGGAACACAAACAATCTTCCCACGTGGAATGGCCTTTGGTTTCTGGCCTGTACATAGAGTTCCCTACAGCAAAAACCACATAAGCTGCCTGCTCATGTACTTGAGGTTGTCACAGGTACTCGCACCATTTTCCAAATCATATTTTTGCCAAGACTGACTACAGGGCTATGTAAATCATAGTCATAGAATGGTAAAGTGGTTGCAACCCCCTGCCAATGACAGGGACACCGTCCACTAGAGCAGGTGGTTCACAGCCCCATCTAATGATCAAATCTACACATGCAATTCATTCTGGAGAAAGTCAGTCCCATAAATGTAAAAATATCTGTGTGAACACAACTGGGTTAAATGGGAAGAAATTCAGATCTTTTACTCCTCTCTTGCCTATAAATCATTTTGCATTTGAGAAAATGAAACTGCAGCTGTGTTCTTGTGCCTACCTTTCTACACTGAAATCCTTTGGTGGTCTCTGACAATTTTTAGAGCTCCTCATCCTATTTCAGTAAGTCATATTCTTTCACATTCTCTTCTTCCCAGATACTGCGGGACATTATCCCTTGGTTTTTTGTCTGCTCTGCTTCTCCCTGCAATGATCTACAGCATTTTTTGAATGTCTTACCTGAAGGGAAGAGGACACATCCTTCCCACCTGCATGTTGGAGTGCTTCCAAAACACAGACACAGCTCATTCTTAGTCTAGGGAAAAAAAAAAAAAAAAAGGTTTACAAACTTTGTAAGATAAGGCACAGAAAAGAACATATGGCACTGCCTAATCTGGGCCAAAATGCAAGTGCTGTAGAGCTGCAGTTGAGATAAAGGAATTGGAAGTAGGAGTGAAAGGAGGAGGACCATACTTTTAAGACAGAAAAGACATGTCTAACCAGACTTTAGCTCGCAAGCTACAAAGAACCAGACAGGATGCCAGAATACAACTTCATTTCATGTCAACATGGCAGCAGTGATAAAAATACCAATACTGAGACTAAGGATTCTTTTTGAAGCACAGACCTGGCATCGGAAACGTTTTTGTTTGCTGGAAATCTGTTCAGGCAGTACATAAATCATTCAGACTCCTTTAACCCTCTTCCATCTCCACTGACTGCTAGAAAGCAGGAAGTTTTCCAGTGCCACAAGGGCACAGAATACTAAATAATTGCTAGCTTGCTTTCATGCTGCAAGTCCAGCCATACATGTGCAGTTACAGACCAGCTCTGCCTTTTTCATAAGGGGTGGGTATGATGACCTTGACTCTATTCTGACTCCAATTTCCACAAGCTCCTTGTTAGTCTCTTATCAGTTGCTCAAAATTGTAACCAGTGCTCTGAATATAGATGCCTTCTTCACTCTACCATTTTCCTGGTTAAAATGAAGCCCCCTGAATATCCCCCTTTGCCACCATCACCTCACACACACACTTTTCATAAGCATTGTAGGAATCTGTTACTGTTCACAGAGGAAAGTCAGGTCACTTTTGCTTACCTCAGTGTTGCCTTCATTATCTGTCTTGCCACATCCCCTACTCCCTACAAACGGCACACACATGCACACAAAAAGAAACACAAAACATTGTAAATTTTGAGCACTTGGTGATATGATAAAAAGGCAAGCAAAATGAAGATAAGGAAGAGAATTAAGAAAAATTCACAAACACTTAAGGTGTGCACAATGGCATTGCTAAAATGCCATTTTTGTAAAGGTAAAAATCTGTGAAATTTTTTTGTAAAACTAACAAAAAATTGTTTAGTGGGGGTTTCTTTTTTTATTTATTTATGACCAGTACATATATTTGAAATGCTTTTTTTTAATGTAAGCATAACTTTTAGAAGGGTTTTTTTGTTGTTTTTCCACTAAGGCTCTTATCAACATCATTTCTCATTTATACCGAGGCATATAATAGTAATTTCCAAAGCATAAACAGGCAGCCAGCCACAAATGCAAATTACTGGAAACCATTACCCTTTTTTTTTCCTTAAAAGCCTGAAATGAACAACACAGCATGACACAATGGTGTCTGAACCCACTGCTGACAACACGAACTGGAATTTTAGAGAAAGAAAGTGTACTAGCCATAATACCACATGAAAAGACCCACATTTTGCTGCTTGTTTAGTAGGCAGGCATAGTCTTCTAGACAGTATGAAAAAACGTGTTATTTTAGTGAACGTCATGAATATGTACCCTTACAAGACTCTACTTTCCTTTCTCCTATAGGTATATGGGATTTGCTCCCATGGATTAGTGCAAGGCTGACTGAAGAACACTTAGATGTAATTACCAACCTGACCTCATCAGAAACTGTATTTCCTTTCTCCCTCAACTTGTGCCCTCCTAATATTGTTAATTAGATACCTGGCCTCATGCAGCCTTCTTAGTGATAAATGTAATGCCGTGCAGCAGCAAAACAGCATAAAGACCTAGCAGCTCTGTGGGCAAAGCTCTCTGGATAAAAGTGAAAGAAAGGATTCACCAGCTTCAGGAAAGACACTCTTAAAACCGCAATGTAAACCATGTGTTGTGGAAAATAAAAAAAACCAAGTCAAAACAAACCCCAACGAAATACCTTCATGTCCTCACACCAAAAAAAAAGAAAAAAAAGGGGCAAACACCCTCTTATTTGCTACCCCTGACACTAAACAGTGCAACAGGACTACAGAAGGTGGGTTGTTTTAACACTACAGTCTCCCCAGACTATAAATTCTCCCCGGTGAATGTAGCTCATAATGGAAAGAGACAAGGAATCCTGTACTGCAACAACGCACAGACATTACTTAGCCTATGCCAAAGCCACCACCTGATTTATACATCCAGTTAGAGGCCTTTAGGGTAAATTCATGTGCCAAGATACACCTAAAACCAGCAAGGCAGCTGATAGTAAGCCTTTCTAGACACTGCAATATTCTGTTCTCTTTAGGTAATGCCTCAATCCCAAATGTCAGCATGAACATCGTGATACTGGAACCTAGACAGACTCAGTAAGAGAAGCTATCCCATTGAATGTCCCCATAATGAGTGACTGACTCCTTGTCACCCTCATTCTTATATCTCATTGAGTTTATTTCATTTCATTTTATGTTGTTCATCTTTTTTTTTTTTTAATATTTACTTTTCCCACTGATTCCAGTTTATAACGTCTTAAGAGCTCCTGTGAAGCACTAGACTTTCAAGTCAGCCAGATGGATCAATGTAATAAACATGGAGCCTCAGATTTCATTATTCAGACATCAAAGTAAATTTGGTCTCAAGCACAGGATGCCAATGAATTAATTCCAGGGTATTAAAAGCTAAATGTACACACACTGAAATATCTGTTTACAAACAGAAAACAGACATGAGCAGACCTGGTTTAAGATCAGTTTGTCTTCCTTACAACTTCAAATGTTCTCATGGGCCATCAGGTCTTAGAATCTAACATTAAAATATTTGAGGCGAAACAAGATTATCTTTAAAAACATCTTGTTCTCTTTCTTGCCAGCAGAGGCACACTGTGCCTTATACCATGGAAATTTGAATTTGTTTTAGAACATCTGTGATCTAAATCATGTTTCAGTGCCTAGAAGATACTCTTCTTTTCCTATTCATTCAATACTGAGGTTCGCTCAATTTTCCATGTCTAAAGGTACTTCTACTAAGAAAAATGACAGTGTTCAGAAGTTGAACAGAGCTCTTCAAAGTTCTATCTTATGTACATATTTTTAAGTTCTCTTATAACAGCTCCTGATTTCAACAGCAACATTCCTAACACCTTACCTTAAACATGAGCAGTTATTGTAGCAGGAGGCCCCTGAACTATAGTCTATATTAGTAATACTGTGCATTGCAATAATCAAATTTTCAATGTAAATTCCCCCCAGAAAAAACAATATTCTCTCCATTAAGTCAAAGTAAACAAAGTAAGTCTGATTCATTTTAGCCCTATTTTTAAAGCACTCCTTTAAGTATGTCCCTCAGGCAACAAAGAATTTGCAAAGAGTTTTGGTGAAACAGTAAAAAGACCTCACTTTCAGTGTTTCTTAAATCTTGCTTTTTTTTTTTTTTCAACTTCACAGCGTTTTTAACACACAGAAGAAAGCACATCAAAGTGCAATACTTGCTGTTTTCTCCCTACCCTGATATATGCTAAATATAATATCCAGGATAGGACAAGATAATGGATTCAAGCAAAGAAAAGGAGCATAGTGCTAGTTGTGTGTAGCTCCCTCAGAATACACAGAGTATTGTGGGAACTAGAGAATTACATTTGCTACTATTTTACCCTAAATATTTTATTTTCAATTCAGTACTACATGGACACAAGGAACTGCATTTGGTTTTAAATTTCTAATATGAAATTATAACTTTTCAAGGTAATTGTAATACAATCATATTTCTCTTAGGTTCACAGACAATTGCAAAGCTGATTAGCATATATAAAGACAAAGCATTTATGTGTATTTAAAAAGAGGTATTTCACTTATTATGGCAAACAGATGAATGAAAAAATCACACTAATTTCAACACTAGAGAAGTTTAAATAAAGGTTACTAATTCTTTACATCAAGTTTGAGTCACCTATAACTGCCTATTCATATTTTAAGGGTATCTATTTTATAGGTGGAGACAAGATTTTTCTATCTCATTTTGGAACTTAGGTAACAGAAATAGACTCATCTTTGGGTTAATCTTTGTTTCCTGCTCATGAATCCCTGTAAAACTGAAATAAGATATTAATGATTGACAAATAATAACAGGGAGACTGTAATATTTAATTTTCTTCCTTTTGAATGGTCTAAACAAGGAAATAAATGTTCAAAATATTTTCATGTAAGATGAATGGGTCCTTTTTCTACAATACCCAAAAGAAATTCAAGAAATAATGTCACTCCTGAGAAAAGCATAAATCCATAACAAGCAATCCTTCTGGAATCTTACTACAAGAGTCAGAGAAAAACCCAGGTTAATAAAAATATAGGCACACTCTGAAAGTAGACCATCATATGTGCAGCTATGAAATTTAAATGGCTTCAGAGTTGCTTCAATATCTTTAAAGTTGACAAATGTGCTGCTCTTTCTCATGAAGACTAATTTTTTTCTATCCTGTTGATTTTTATTAACATAAATACAAATATTAATCATACACCAATAGCGCAATTACTTTTGCTTTTGGAGCCCTAATTTTTCCTGAAGTATTTCTGGTGCTTTTACAAAATACAAATATAAACAAGTTTTAACTCACATGCCAGAGTTTTTTTCAGAAGCTTAAGACAATATAAAGGAATTAAGATGATGCAGAAACTCTAATGTCAAAAAAGTATTTCTATAAGCAATTCATGGAAGCCAGAGCTTGATTATAAGCAACAGCAATGTGATAACCAAAAAACAGCCATACACATTTTTGAGTGTGTAGGGACATGCTAATTGACAGTAGATGGAACAAGTTTATAGGCCCATCAAGCCACATAAAGGAGAGTGCCTAAATTCTAAGCTTCCTTTCTCTGGCATATAATTTTCACAACAGAGGGATGAAATATTGCCAATTATATAAAATAAATTATCTTGAGTCTCCTACCTTCCATTCAAGATACACTAGCCCTTTCAAAATGTTTTTGTTTGTTTGTTTGTTTGTTTGTTGCTTTCTGTGAGAAAGAGAAGGAAAAAAATCCAACAAATACAACGGTACAGAAACCCCAGAAATTGCTTCTTCCTGTTATTGAGCAAGAAGCTTTATTTGATCATGAAAACTGACCTTTCTTCTGGTTTTACCTCATTTTTTCCGGTGCTTCTCCATCTTGCTTTTATTCTTTTATTTTTATCTGTCCTTACTTTTATTCTTTAGCAAAACATCAGGCATTTGCAATGACTAAAATTTTCCATCCAAGTTAAAACATATGCATGCTTTTTCTTCTCGCTTTTTCCTGCTTAGAATGTGGACAACCTAAAGCAGTTGAGTTAAGACAAATCTTTTATCTAATTGAAAACTCACAGCCCCTGGTATTCTTTCATTATCAGGATTCATTGGCTCTAACTCATCTTTTGTTCTCAGACCCAGAGGCTACAGAATAACAAGAGTTAAGAGAGTTGCTTAAGAAAAAATCTGTCTAGGAGTAAGCCTAGTTGTCAATATTGAAGAGATAATCTAATAATCTATGATCCCACAGAGATTCATATTTTCATTTAACTTGGCTAATTAGACCTACAACTCTAAGGATCTGCAAATACCCTTTAATGCTACTGATGGTAGAAATCTGACTGTAAGTAAAGCTGTGACATTAGTGTGTGGGAGATTTAGATCATCTCTTTGTCTTCTAAATACTTAATGACAAAAAAGCAAGTCCTTTGAGGGGGTGACTTCTAGCTCCTGTAAAAAGGTCAAAATGGGTCTCTCTTTAAGTCCCTCAGAAAAGAGTCCAAAAAAACTTTAAAGATAAAGCTTAATTTAAAAATTTATTCAAAGATTAAGAAGCTAAAGAAATCTATCGATGGAATATTAAAAATAATTAAAATTGGTACTGTCTTGATAGTGGCCTTTAAAGTTCCTCTTAAATATACATTCCAAGCAAGGAGGAACACAGTTTCAATTCATGAGGTTTTGGTGACAGGACTTTTGTACTTATTTAGGCACCTTTCTTTCAAACCTGTTAAATAAACAACTTATTGTATTAATTTCTCTCATTTCAACTTTAGAACAGAGTAAAATAGAGTAGAGAAGAATAGAACAGAGCATTTCAGTTGGAATGGACCTACGAGGACGATCAAGTCCAACTGCCTGATCAATTCAGGGCTGACCAAGAGTTAAAGCATGTTATTAAGGGCATTGCCCAAATCCCTCTTGAACATCAATAGGCTTGTGGCATCAATAACCTCCCTAGGGACACTGTTTCCGTGTCTGACCACCCTGTTGATAAAGAAATGCTTCCAAATGTAAGGTGTAAATCTCCTGTGGCACAGCTCGGAACTGCTCCCATGTGTCCTATCACTGGATAACAGGAAGTAGAGCTCAGCACTTCCCTCTCCATGTCCCCTCCTCAGGAAGCTGCAGAGAGCAATGAGATCTCCCTTCAGTCTCCTTTAATCCAAACTAGACAAACCCAAAGTCCTCAGCCGTTCCTCACTATACATTCCAGTCAGCCCTTGAGGACTCCTTGATACTGACTGCTGGCCCCAAGAGGTCTAGAAGGAGATCAGGTGTGAATTCTGTTCCCTCCTCCTTGGTTTCCCCCACTTGCAGCCACCAGACACTCCTTACAATCATCACTAAACTGAATGGCTGCCTGCAAAGCCTTAACACCACTGTTGTTTTACCCACATTTGCCCACCTGGATGCAGACTTACTAAAGCTGACCTGGTGAATCAAAGAGTTTCAGAATAACTGCCTGCTTTCTCACGTTGCTTTAAATTTTAAAAACCACCAAGGCCTACTTGCAAAAACAGATCCATAAAGACTTAAGTGGGATTTGCAGTATGTGTGGGCAGTAGTTAAAGGAATGGGGAAATGAAAAAAAAATCCCAACTGATCTTCTGCTAATGTTTTTTCTTGGAAGCAACAGAAAACATTGTCTTCTATAAGCAGCAGAGACAATTATGCCAAGTATGAATGCTACAGTTACTCAGTAATAGAAGAAACAGAGATGTTGATCCCATTTTCAAGTCAGAATCTCAAGCTATGCTTGAAAAGGAAGTAGTGACCAATATTTTCAATAAAAAATATTTGCAACATCATTTGTTATGTAAAACTCCAAACTTTAGGAATAAACATCTATCTACATATATATACTAACTTAGTACTACATGAGGAGGTTTGGTAAATACATAACATACTGACATTTCATTCTGTCAGTAACCAGCATCAGTAAGAAAAATAATTGTATAATTGAAGAAATAAGACTGAAGGTGAACAGTGAACTTGGCAGGTGAATCTTCTATTCAGTGCCGATGAACAGTAGCACACATGGGCCCTCTTTACAGAAATATTATCTATGTCCCAGGTAAAGTAGGTATGAAATCCAGAAACTTTAAATGCTTTCTGACTGCATTTGCTCAGTGAAAGCCAGAGACTAGAAATCTCCTCATTCCCTCATCTTGCACAGCTGCTGTATGTATTATCCAATTCTGAAATCACTTAAAAATATACTAAAGGAAGACTCCTGGGTCACCATATCTTTTAAGGTTATATGGATTTTTTTTTAAGTCTCAAAGATCAACCTGTGCTTAGACAGCCATCTCAGTAGCTATGCATTACACAGGCAAGAGTTAAACAAGTTACATGCTACAAAAGAGCTAGCGTTCAGGTGCATTTGGTGCATAATCAATGAAAGTGATTTGTCAGATTAGTTGAGAGAAATGTCATGGAAATAATGAGTAGTGTCCACTGCAGGTTGCGAGAAAGACCTGGTATATCATATTGACTACACTGACTATAAATAAATGTTTCCTTCTTTGAGGCCACCTCTATTATCCTCAGCTCTTCACTGACAATCATTTTTAGGTAGGGAGCAGTGCTAAGGAAACTTAAGATTAAATACAGGAAGTACTTTTACAAGCAGGGCAGGCTGATAAATCCAAGTAGTCTCATCCTGCACCATGGAAACAAACCAGCTTTGGGCTGAAAGTCCAGTGAAAATCTATGCATTTTATAACCATGGACATGATTCTGTATTCTTATCACTACACTCATTTCAGGCACAAGCTGACAAAAACAGACCCCTTCTGAATGCATTTCTGCAAGTGTCATACTCATTTTGAAACTTTGTAAGTCTGCAGGCTGGAAGGAATGAAATATATTTTTCAGATTCAGCACCAGAAAACAGGAGTGAATAAAAAACAATGTATTTATGATATGATGAACATGAACAAATGGTTTCAAGCCATCATTAATATGCTGTCTGGAAACTGTAATTTGGCACTGTCTAATGCCTGGTGTCTGAAGCAGAAACATACTGGTCTAAAAGAAATGCTGTTTTTACTTGTAATGAAAATGTGAAAAAAAATCCCCTAATTTTAAATTAAGAAGTCTCTTGTTATGTGTCATTATGACTGTATTTCAGGTCTTTTTGATTGCTTTTGTACTCCTAATTTTACTAGTTATCTCTTTAGCATCAAGTTACTCAAAAGTCTACTTGTTCCCTTTACTTCTCAGTGTAGGTGTGAGTGACTGACTTGTGTGCATAACTTGTTTATTATAGCCCTGACTAAATATTTAATGCTATGGAGAGGTATGGAAATTGTTATGAATTGCAGACAGCGGTGGGTGTTGAGAGTCACTTGTCATTTAGAACAGATGCAAACAACCATTAAAAGCTCTTTTATGCAACTATGTAACTGAAGCAAGAACTATTGGACAACTCTGAGAAAAGATACCATCCTTCCCATTCCCTAACACCATAATTTTGGGAGCTAGCCAGGTCCCAGGATATGAATAGCTTAAATACCATTTGAAGGGAATTATTAAATTTTTTTAGAGGACCAAACAGAAATATGAAACATAGTAAACAAGCACTAAGGTGTCTCAACAGGTATAGTAGCATGTCTGCAAAAAAGCTTTAAAAGTAAGTTCTCATTTCTGAGCTGAATGATGGCCACAGGAGGTCATAAACAAGGAATATTCCCTAAGTCAGGAATCTGGGGAGTCTTTTACACATAAACTATAAGAATTGCTTCATTAGGATCATACCTGATCCTAAATGTTTTGCTATTAACACCAACACACAAAGACCAAGCTTTGGAAAATGCTTCAATAGCTGAGTTTACACTATTTCTCTAATTCATTAGCTATTGTCCTCTTTTAGGGAGAGTCACCCTAATTTCCACTGAAAAAACTGTTGAACAATTGATTCTGTAAAATTCTACCTACGGTTAAAAAGTTAGGCATAGTGTTGTTGCTTACCATGTGTCTGAAAGGAATAATGTTTCACAGACATGGAGTGAACCAGATGGAATGACAAAGGAAGTTGGGAGTCATTAAATTGCAGAGAGGGAAAAAGATGCTGTGGAAGAAAATTAAAGAGCTAAAAGGCACATATGCCACATAGAGCAAAAAAAGAACCAAGGAAAATACTTCTATATCTCCCTGCAAACTATTAAAGGCATAAAGAGTGAGAAATGTTTTGAGATTTCTTTTTTGTTTGAAGTTTTTTTGCTTTGTTTTCTGAAAGGCAGTTTTGCCAAAAGATTTACGAGAGTCAGTATCAGTACAGATAAAAGTGTCTTAAAAATTCTTCCTGTAAGCCATTTTCTTGTTTCATTATTTTACTCTCACAGAAAGTGTTGCTTATTTTCTCCTCCTTTGAAGAGGAAAAAGACTATCAACTACCACATTTAAAAAATAAAAAAAAAAGAAAGTCTTTGAACTAAAATTAGCCGTGGTATTTCAAGCTATTATTATTAAGTTGCAATCGTCTGTACCATCAAAGGAATGAGTCAGTGTAAACCCAGTATCACTTATTAGTTCTTAAGATTAGCTGCAAATGTAAAGCTGGCATAAGTCAGTGTAAGTTAGCCACAGCTGTAAAGCTGTGTTGATACATGCTTGTCCTGCTCTCACCAGTTGCTAAAACTCAGAAGCCACTTTCTAAAGCTGGATGGGTACAGTGTGTGGAAGGCAGCCTCTGCTCCAAGACCTCTGATCTAGGACACCTGGACACTTGACACTCTCACAAATCAAGGCTACTGGCACCACTCACAGGGAACAAGGAACTCATCCAAACCAGCAGCTCATCTCCTTCACTAATCCCAGAGAAGGCTACATTCCACTATAACTTAATTTACCTGTGACTCCTTTGTTTTTCTAGATCCTATTGGATTATTTAGCAATTTAAAGTCACAGAGATGTGACCAAGGCTTTGTCTACATGTGGCTGCATCTGGGTAGGATTCGTCCTTCCAAACAGGGAGCTGGAGAAGGGTCTGGAGCACAAGTCCTTGGAGGAACAGCTGAGGGAGCTGGGGGTGTTTAGCCTGGAGAAAATGAGGCTCAGGGGGAATCTTATCACTCTCTACAGCTCCCTGAAAGGAGGTTGTAACCAGGTGAGGGTCAGCCTCTTCTCCCAGGTAATAAGTGATAGGTCAGGAAGAAGTGGCCTCAAATTATCCCATGGGAAGTTTAGATTGGATGTGAGGAAAGATATCTTCACTGTAAGGGTTATCAAGCATTAGAATAGACTGCCCAAGGTTGAGTTAGATTTATTAAACCACATGACTGAAGACATCAGTGTTGGATGAATACCCAGAAATACTGAGCAATAAATTCAAGGCTGGGATATGTTATTTGGTAAGAAGGATTTGGAATTTGCATGTGTTGACCCACAACTCCGAAACTAACCCTAAGCCTAACCCTAAGCCTAACCCTAACATTTTGATAATGTGTCCAGAAAGAGTGACAGGAGGAAGGCTGCAGCTGTATGAGCCTCTGTGTTACCTCATGTGCTCTGCAGAGGGGCCCAATACCCTGCTATCCTGTACATGCTTATCCTGAAGTTGTCTTCAGTTTGGTTAAATGCCAGACAAAAGCACATGGAACTGGGAAATCCACCAGAAGTGAACAATCACCAAAGTGAGCCCATATCATTCACAGTCAAATGAAAAGCCAAATAGGGTGTGGATAAAACCTGACTGAACTAATTATTTAAACACTGATCTAACACATTACAAACTGCAGCTTCTTTTATGTTGTGTTTTGCCTCTTCCAACTTAACAATAAACTTTTTCCTTGATCAGTTTTTAGATGTTTTCAAGCATTTAAGATTCTAATTACTTCTCAGTGAAACATTTTTACATAGAGTGGTGTTATTGCTCATCCACAGGATGCTCTATGGCCCTGTATGACAACAGCAAAAAGATTGCATGGTCATGATTCTACACAAGAGTAATTCTTCACAGATGTGAAATTATTGCCTGATGTTCAGAAAATTCTCACTGGAAGTTCTTGCAACGCCATCAGTCCCATCTTCAATGGTCTCTTCCCATATTTTCTCTGATCCATTACTTTGCACAGTCTGAAAAGTACCAAATAGCAGAAGAAGCCTCCTTAATATCAACCCATACAAGTTGAAAAAAACCAACAACCCCATTCAGAGGAAAAGAAACATCAAATAATAAAAATTTAGTGGGAAATTACAGTCTGATCTATTAGAAGAGAAAGTGAATACACTAAATAAATAATCCCGTGAAAATTATTCACTCAAGTCTAGCACAAATAGTTAATTTTGCAAGTCCACAAAACTGAGTTATCTTTCATATTGATTCCTTACAAACATAAAACTTGCTTGTCTGTCAAATTCTTTCTGCAAAAATGACAGTCTAAAGGGCTTATCATGTACAGAATCTGCTTGCAGATAATGCTCTCTACACCATTCCAGTCTTCTTTCCAAATGATTTAAAAGAGGAAGGCACCAGGCACATAGCATTGCTGTGATTATGACAGTGCTTTGCTGTGTTAGGAAGTATCAAGTGTCTGCAGGCATGCTCTTTAATTATGAATTTTGATGTGCTATAAGCAAAGTCACTCCAGTTGGCATTAGCTAGCACACAGAACTGCAAATTATTCTAATAGTTAGGCTGTGTTATAATAGCAAGTGCTCATGCACCATCCAAAAATCTGGTTTGTTGTTATCAGCAAAAAATAAGTGTCATTGTTTTGGTAAAGCCAAGTAAATAATTACGTGTAACCAGAGCAAGTAAGGAGAGGTAGAGAATAGAAACCACTGATATGTTTTCCTCTAATATTTTAACAAACAGCCCTATTTAATCAAATGGAACACATCCAGATTATCTCAAAAAAGCAGACAATAGCTTTCCTTAGATTGCTTGCCTCTGACTAGAAGCAGTTAGGAAGTTATAAAGGTAATTTATATCAACTCATTACTATGTCACCTCATTTCAAGTACATGTTAGATAAGTAGCAATAAGCTCTGGGTTAGAGGATTTCACATTATAACCATTAGTACAAATTCTAACAGCACCAAGCTCTTGAAGATTACCCCAGACAGTTATTGAGATTTAGGAGGTGCAACTTTCTACTGAGTTAAGACAGATTCTGTAGACAATTTTATCATTTGTTCTAGAACTGAGGTAAAAAGCTAATTTGACGAAAAGCACTCATGAATTTTTTCCTTCCTATAGGTACCATAATGTTCCCAGTAGAATGCTCTTCTTGCTCTTTAATTCAAGGTAATGATGTTGCCACATCTTCTCTTGGCACTTAAAATGCAGTTTAATGCCACATCATCAGTCAAAACTTCTGTGTGATTTCCAAAGGCATTAAATTATCAGAAAAACTGAACTGAGAAAATGAACATTTCTAATGCATTAGAACTTTTCTGGGCTTTTTAAGGGAGTTTCTCCTTCTGCTCAGGATTGTGGAACAAAGAAAACTTTCGTACCATGTCAGAAAATCTTTTCCCATTAATTTCTGCTCTGAATTTCATAGGAAGTATGTGTATGAAACCATTTTACTGTGCTCCGTTAGAGTGACTTACATGGAATAATGTTTACAGGTGTCCCTGGCATCTTTCACTTACTTTAAATCAGTGACTCTGAAAAAATGGTGTATTTATTGACTTACTTACACCCTTCTGCAATAAATTATTTGGTATAAAAAAATCTAATCTACTGTATATTCGATATTGGAGCTTTTTTGCTGTAGATGAAATCTGAAATACATAAATCAGCTTTTTTTCCTTTCTTCTTACAATGAATAGGGTTTGGTAACAGTATTACTTAAATGTGCAGGGACAGATCAAACTGAATATTCACTCACTTTCATTTCATCACAGCCCACCTTAAAATATTGATCAAAGCAACTGTAGACTGCTTTAGTTCAGAGCTTTTTATAAACTTTAAAATAACTGGGTTTTTATCAATCATTTTGTTTTCATATTTAGTCACATCTATAATGGGGAAAAAAAAAACCCCACCAAAAATGTTAAGTAGATTTGGGTTCTTTTCTTCTTTACATTGAAGATCTTATGCAATATAAAGCTAAATTGATATCTTTTCTAATGGAAGGAGAACAATTACTTTAAGTGTTCTAGTATTTCCAAAATTTCGGCAGGCAGTTTATTTATTCACTAGAGCACACACTTTAGCCCACACTTCCTTCTGTATCCTTTTCTTATACTTTATAGCACAAACCTCTAACAACAGTATCAAACGTAACTCTGTGCTTTGAGCAGATAATAAAGTGATAGAATAGGTTCTAAATGATATGGTTTCATGTTAATGTCACTAATAAACATGTAATTTATGTCAAAATTTAAGGAATTCTTAATGTTGAATGCAAGATTTCAACTCAGAGAGCAATACAGAATTACAGTGTCCAAGTAGACACTCGGAAGCCCCATGAGACAATGTATCTGCTCTGAGTCGAAGGCAGAGTCACTTGTGATATTCATTAAAGACTTCCCAAGTCATCAGGCTGAGTGTATGAAGGACGAAAAGGAATCATATGTTTCACTATCCTTTCCTGGTGAGCACATGGTGTTCTTTTCTCCACCATGTTTAGATGTGTCAGTAGGAGCAGTCACCTCCATAGTACTACACCGAAGTAATAATAATAATAATAATAATAATAATAATAACCAAAAATCTCATTTTTACACTAACCTTGGTATTAATACAAAAATAAAATAATCTTTAGACCATCACTAAACATACAGATTTATCATTTTGTACTTATTTCTTCTGGGGAGAAAGCTGAAGTGCTTATTGACTCACCATTTTCAAAGTATTGATCCTGCAGTAGAAAGCTTTCAGGTGAAGGAGGGGAGGTGGTGGGAAAAGTTGCTTAAATGAGTTTTGTTTGATCATTTGTTTGTTTCCAGAATAATTGCTCATGACATATCACACTGTTAGACTTTGCTATGCTTATCAGGAACACACAGCCTAGTCAGATGAGTTTTCAGTTTGAAGAAAGCTGCTGTGAAAATACAGAGGAGCACAGAGACTTATCAATGCTGCTCTTTTATTCATGGAGAATGTTAACAATGATGGTTCAGAGTTTAGTGATAAACTCAACACGTGAAGTTACAGGACAACAATGTGCACTGACAGAGGAGCAGTGGCTTGGCTTGAGACAATTCAAAGAAGAACACTCTGGAATGAGTTGTCACCTCTTATAGATTCAACCAATCTCTTTCGACCAGTAAGGAACAAATACGAGTAGATGTAAGTGGAAAAAAACCCAGTTTACTAAGAAGTGGAACAGCAACAGGCAAAAAATAACAGTAAATAACTGCTAGATACAGAAGATAAACAGAGTCCCCAGAAAAACAAAAAGTTGGAGGAGACCACAGCCCAAACAACACTCTTCTGGTTATGAGTATGATCCAGGAACAGGAGCGCCTACATGGGAGATGCTGAAGAGGGGCTGCCTAAGGATCACCCTGTTTTCTGCTCTGTTCAGATGTCTGCTCAGCTAAGGTTACAATGACAACAGTAGGTGACAACAAATCCTTTTGCACCATAAAATGAACCTAAGTGAAGGCATAAATGAAGAAATGACAGATAGATTTACTATAATTTTTCACTCTTTCATGGTTTCCATTTCTCATGTTTTCTTTCTGCAAAAGTGATTACTCTTAGAATGTCCATTCTCAAGTGAAAATGTCTTTTAACAACTTTGGCACATTCTAAATCACTTGCAATCAAGGAATTCGTCAGAAAGGGGTAATATTTAAACGGTGGCAGAACACACATATAGGGGCTATTCAGCTTTAGGGGCTGTGAAATGAATTTGTTTCTATGAATAACCCTTTTTTCATCCACAAGAGTGTGGCATTTCTCTTAGCAATCTTAATTAAAGTGCAAATTTTACAATATAAAAAGAGACTAAGAATTGTACCCGAGAAGAAGTTCTACAAGGCAGGAAATAAAGGGTTTATTTAAGTACTTAATCAAATACCTATCCTTGATAACCCTAAAAGAGTAAATCCTAATCCAAACTTACTTCAGCTTTTGCTTCAGTAATGGAGAGGGTGTATATATATACTGATGATAACTATTTTAAGAACAAATGGAAAATGTGTGACTTCTGTCAAAATTTTTAAGAGAAAATGGGAATTATTTTATATGTGTAGCTTGTGTCTGTGTGATAAAGCTCACTGTGTCCTTGAAAGAGTAAAGATAAAATAATGAAATAAAAAGTAAAAAAATACGTGTGTGTGTATATACACCTATGTGTTTATACATTCCTCTTAGCTCTGTAGCTCTAGTAAATGATATGTAGGCTTCTACAGTGTAAAAATATGTGATAGACAACCAGTGACAAAAGGGGACACACAAAAGGGGACACACAAACCACTAATCATAGAAAATTAAGGGGCAGGTTCCAGCTCTTCCAACCAAAAAGACTGATCTCCTTGACTAATTATTTCTACCAAAAAACCTGGATAACAAAATTCACTAAAATCAAGAGCACATTTCCATGAGGTATTAAGCTGAAAGGGTTAAGAAGCTGATGGCAATTGGCCTCATTGTTTATAATTTTCCTGTTTCATCTTCCTGCTGAAAACTGTTATTAGCTGAACAAGTTTTAAATGGGTGAATTAACATGACTCCTCATTTCTGTGTAAATCATATTTACAACTTTCTAAGGTTGACCCTTAGTAGCATAATCAAAAACATGGTTTGTAAGCAATTCACGCATCTTTAAGAATAAATACCTCAAATTTTCCATCATCAGCAATCTCTGGTTTTAGCTCTTAAGCTAAAAACATTAAGCAAAGGTAACAGTTGATAAAAATTTTGAAGTGCACCACTAAATGCTTCAATATTTTGATTTAGAAAGATTGGCCTATATAAATAATATGTCAAGAATAGTTTAAGTGTTTTGCACAAGAGACATCTTTCCCATCCTTTATTGTTCTTTGAGAAGCAGATCAAAAGTGCTATGCTTGAGGACAGCAGTGCAGAGAAAGTTCATTTAAATCTCTCAGAGTAACTCAAAGGGAGAGCAGCCTTCCACTCAAACTCTCTGGCAAGGCATAGATTGGTCTTAACAGCAAATGAACCTTGCAAAGAACCTCAATTATTTATTTATAGAGTTGCCAACATATGTCAATCAAAGTAAAGGACAAATGAAGAATACTATCTCCAGGAGTTTTGGCAGGAAGCGTATATCTGTGTGTACTCCATAACCTTTTGATATGAAGAAATGCAGTGTAACTACAATATCCAAGACCTACTTCATGCCTATTAACATTTGCTACCAAATGTGCTTCCTATCGAAGTGACATTTTCACCTAATGAAAAAGATGTTTGAGTTCTAATTCAGACACTCAGTTCAAAGAAACGTGTCTGAGCAAGATTTGAGTATTGAATAAGAACTTATTTTGTCATGCAAGATTCAAAAATTCATAGTTCACAAATCTCAGCACGTAAGATAACCAAATGAATTATGTACTGAAGCAGGGAAAGCTCAGAAAATATCTTATGGCAAAAATGATCTTTATTTCTCCCTGCAGATTTAATCTTGCTGTTTTTTGAGTAACTTTTAAGTAGCTCTGGACACCTCCTGCAGTCATTGACTTCTTTGACTCCTGAAACTACAGTATAATGGAGAATTAAGACAGAAGTCAGTAATCTTTAAGAAAAAAAATTATAAAAGTCTGTGAAAATGAAATAGAAAAAGAAAAAAAACGAGTCATCTGCCAATACTGAGTAAATTAATGGTCAATGAAAATATTTCAGATCTGTTTTCCAGTTAGCTGATTTCCATCCTGAAAGCAACATTGCTCATATCTATCAGCAGATAACAGCTCTCGGCTTTGTGTCCCTTCTGAAATAGTATTATGAACAATTGTGCTGGAAAGATGGAACAAAGTGCACATGCTAAATCAGAGGTATCAAGGATCAGTGTTTCCTGTTCTAATTACCTGTATATTATATATTCCTTTGCAACACAAGCTTTACTTCAGACAGCAATAATAGCAAAATATATTTATGTTCAGAAACATGCTATAGAATACTTCATACATATATAGGATATTTTATATACAAAATAAACTTTGAGAAAGTTTAAAAACTGAGAAACATTGGGATTCATATGATGCATTTATCAGGAAATTGCCAAATAACTTCATGTATTTTCTTAGCCATTATTCATACTTGATGTCCAGGATCACCATTTATCTCTACTTTTTGAGAGAGGCTTTCAATGGCAAAAAATATTTATTTGCATTTCACGAGGTGCAAACAATAAAACAGTGTTAGAACAAAGGTCCATGTGGCCTTGTCTCTGTCCCACCTCTGACTGGCTAAAGTCAATGTCTACAGAAGGTGTGAAACAAAAAGAAAAACACTAGTGATATTTATTTCAGAAAATCTGCCCACCTTTCAAAAATCCATGTTTATTTCTTTTATGTCACATATGGTGGTAATGCTTTCTTTTGTGAATTTTTCAGGGTTTTTTGGAACCCATGTAAAGTTTTGGCATTCAAAACATATGTAATTTAATGCCACTCTGGTGTGAAGAAGTACTTCATTTGCTTTAAGCTAATTAGTTGCTTTATAAGCAAGTTGTTTGCTTTGAATCTGTTGTTCCATTTGATGTGCTTTGTACTTGGATTGTGAGCACCTTACTGTCACTCTTTCTTCAACACTCGTGTTTTGAAAACATATAGCTTTCCCTTCCATGATTGACTTTCTTTTTGCCATGATGAAGAGTCTAAGTAAGCTCTCCTTGCGGGAAAGCAACGCTACACTTTGATAACACTTATAATTCTTTCTGTAGACTTTTAACTCACTTTCCAAAATGTAGGCTCCAGAGAGATGCCCAGTATCCAAGCAGTGTTATTTTATGGGCATATATAGGGGAACCATTGGCTTTGTTTCTCTATCTCTTCTTCAGAACTAGATAAGGTTCTTAAAATTCTGTTTGCTTCTGAGCTGATGGTTTCACAGAGCTGTCAAACATACTGCCACTTTCTCTCCAACAGGAATAGATAATTTAGAGTTCACCACTGTTTATAAAGTTAAAACTACTTTTCCACCAGAATACTGCTTTGCATTTATCAATTTTGAATTTCATCTGCTATTTTATTGTCCTATCACTCAGTAATGGGACTCTTCACAATAAAACAACATCTTGTGTTTAGAATCTAAAATGTGTCTAGAATCTGCAGAGCCTTATCTGCATGTTTGCTGGTAACCCTCTCTACACACAATGTGCAGCTCAGCTCTCAGACCGTGCCAGAGTAACCCCTCCCTGTCTTGATAACTTGTCATTTTCTACCACCTTTTTTCTTATAACACACAGTTGCATGAAATCATAGAATGTCTTGGCTGGGAAAAGGCCTTAAAGATCATCCAGTTCTGTGGGCAGGGACACCTTCCACTAGACCAGGCTGGTCAAAGCTCCATCCAACCTGGCCTTGAACGCTTCCAGGGATGGGGCATCCTCAACTTCTCTGGGAAATCTGTGACAGTGTCTCACCACCCTCACATGGAAGAATATTTCTTCCTGATATCCAAATCTGCCCTCTTTTGGTTCAAAGTCATTACCCCTTGTCCTATCACTATATGTCCTTGTAAAAGTCCCTCTCCAGCTTTCATCAAAGTAATCATCTTTATCCTTAGCTCTTTGAAAATTTATGGAATTATTTTCAAAGATTATTTGAGGTTGAACATTGCCAAATAGTTTTTGAAAGTAGAAATAGATTCTAATAACATTGTGTGCTTACCTACCCAGGCAATGTCCATCACACCCTTCTCAGAGATTTCTAGGAGCTTGTAGAACCCTACAATTCTCTTATATATTGTTAGCCATAGTATATGAATAAACTTAACCATGCTTGTACGTTTGAAATTAATCTGAAATGAGACACGATCCAAATTTTCATTGCATAGAGCCTAGTGTAGCAGAGGTAATGTATCAAGAAATGCTTTCTCATCCTCACAATTAAATAAAAAGCTTATCCTTCTACTTGCATAACATGTTCTTCTAAGTGAATATGAGGTCTATATTATAAAATAAATTACCTGGATAAATAGAATTAAATTTTTAGATTAAAGCAATTTAACAGCCACAAAAGAAGATGAGAATTGGAAATAGTATCAAATCGGTTTACAGGGGACAATATCCAGAGGCTGGACCCTAGTTTAGATCATCTTCTTAAAAATATCCTTTTCTTTTCCCAATTAATATCAGTATATGTAAGAGTTTCCAAACCATCTTTGATTTATCAACCACAAAATTTGTTTCCAGTAGGAAACCCTGAACTTAACAAAACATTATTTGATTGAAATTTTTGCAGTACTGAAGCACTATGTAGGAATGCAATGCTATTATTAACAGGGTTGTTAAAGGTATGACACTGCCTCAAAAAGATGACATGTTTAATTAGACAAACTCATATGGCCAATCTTTCAGCAATATGCGTTCTTCTCCCAGGCTGAAAAGAAAAAAGAAAAATTTTCAAAGGTGATGCAAGGAGAGAACACTAGGTCTGAGATAAAATAGATATGTTAATTTTGAAACAGCTAAGACAAAAAGGGGTTGGAAGTATTGGAACAGAGGAAATGTAATGGGAAAAGGTGATAAAATAGTTTTCTCTTACAGTAAAGGATGAGATTTATTGCTGGCAGCACATGACATGATAGTTTGGGAGGGAGAGGGGAAATTATCACGTGCCATAAAAAGGATGTCTCTATTGTGTTCATGATTTTTACGATCCAGTAAAGATATATTGTGAACTTTTATAGCAAACCTGGACACATCTGTAAATTTTGTTTGGCTGATTTATTATTTTTCTGTTTAAGGAAGAAGGTACTAAGGTTTTACACAGGTTCGCACAAAGTAAGCAGAGAAAAAAGAATGTTTTCTAGCTCATCATTTTGTTTTAAAATGGTTCAAATATAAAGCCTCAGTAAATACTAAGATTTTATACTTGCTGGATCTGAAAGAAAGCCTACCGCTTAAAACCACCAGATTTCCCATAGCTGTAGTTAAATTCCTGCATAATAAACTTTTCAAACACTGAAAATTAGGACCAACATTTTTTGAATAATCTGTAAGAATAATATCTATTTAGAAAAATATGTGTGGGTTTTTTAATCTTAAAAAATATTTCTTGAGCTTATTTTCAGAACAACTCTGCAATAACAAGCTAATCAGATAAATACAACTATTGACAGAGAGGCAGTATATCACCAGAGACACAAGATAAAATGCAAGGAAAAAGATTTAAATTTTTTTTCAACATTATTAGAATTCAAGGTGTTTAAAATCAGAACATCTTAAAAAAAAAAAAGTGTATAACCATTATAACATGAAAAACAAGCTCCAAAGACATTGCTAGATGCTATACCTCTACAATAAAAAAGCACTGCATATATGATTTCTTATTGTGTGTATAGTTATTCACAGACTTGATTATAGTTAATGGATATGCTATGTTCAGAAAAAAATATATATATAATAGATAATATTATATATTTATATAAAAATATATAATATATAATATAATAAAATAATATAAAATAAATAATATATAAAAATAATAATATAAATAATAAATAATATAAATAATATATATAAATAATATAAAAATATAGAATATTATATATTCTGTCTTATTACTCATTTACTGACCTATAAATTGACTGTATTGCAAAAGGTGCATTTTAAACAATTTTCTTGCTATGCTGTTAATATTATTTACAATACCTCAACAAGTGCTCCATCATAGAAACCTTTCTTCCTGCTATCATGTAAAAAAATTGATTCACTTCCAATTGAAGAACAAACTTGTTTGAGGTGTCTGCCTAATGACACATTTAATGAATAAGCAGCCATTCTAGATGGAATAGAATCTCTACTTTCTCTATAAATTAATACGTTTCTAACAAACACTACAAAATAAAGCTTGATTGCTTTTTTTTCTACACTGTGATAAATGTGCATTATAGAAAAGAAATGGAGAGTTAAAAAATCACTTAAATGTAAACAGATTGTGCACAGCAAGTTTAAAGAGTTTTCATCCTGTCCTCAGTGATTTACAACTCCACACGTTTGCTTTATCATTCTATCAAGATTTTCTGATTGTTTTGTTTCTGCTTTGCTTTAATTCATAAAACCAGAGTGGAATGGAAATCTGTAATTGTGTCCTAAGGCACACTCTTCAGTACAAACAAAATCATCAAAAAACAAGTCTTCCTTGCTTTCATAACACAATAGTTTAAATTTATATAATGGATATCACTGGTCATTCATTCGTGTCATCCAAGCAAAACACAGAATAGTTGTTAAGTGTGTTTTAATTTGTGATATGGATTCAGCACCTTCAATCTGCACGTGTAGAACATTGGCACACAGGAGTGTTACTGATGAAGCTGGTATCCCCTTTTTACTCTTCATAGTCAGTGACACAAGAAAGATGGCCTTTCCTAATAGTGATTTAAAATGCTTAGGGTTTAAGGTCAGATTTGAATGGTTGTGGTGTCCTGTCTTTTCCCCTGCAGCTGTTTCTTAACATACCTAGGGCGATCAGGCTATTGTAACTAAAGTTGGGCCTTAATCACTGAAAATACCACTCACTGCAAATCCTCTACATGGAGCTGAGCCTTTGTATGTGTAAATGTGTGCATAGTTATTCCCAGGAAAAGACAACCTAAAAGAAATAGAAACCTCTCATTATAATATTTTCCGTATGTTTATACCACATGTAAAGCCACAGGTTTCCTCAACATGGAGATGCTTTCAATCTAAACCCTGGAAACAAAGGTTGAGGATGCTAGCTCTTAAAGGCCAGGGAACTAAAGTGGCAGACTGCCTAAGCTACAGGTTGAAACATACTTCTGTTTGTTTAGTCCCTAAATTATTTAATGCAAAAAATGGAAACTAGCAAGGACTAACAGCTGTGCGCTCCTCTGTGGATCCCTGATTTACAAAGTACAGATGGAAAAAGAATCAGGGTCACACCATCTCTTGGTATTTGTCAGTATAAATCAGCACAAGCTGTGGACTACAAGAGAACTAGTTTATAAACCATTCTGCTATTTGTATTACAACACAATAATTCTAATGCTAGTGTAGTAGCATCAGCTACCAGGCACCTATGAATAACAAACTTTGTAGTATTTATCCTAAAACAATCCCTGATTTTTAAGTTTGTTTTTGTCTGTGTAATACCAACCATTTCGTAATCCCTACTCAGTGCATTAGGATTCTCAGTAAATAATCACAGCCAGAGCATCATAAATCATTTACAGTTTCTTGAAGAGCCCCCAAAACAAATACTCATCATCTGCGAGAAATGTAAATCATCATTTCAGAGGAAGGGTGCATGTGGCAGCCAGGCCAATGTCAGTCAGCCCCATTAATTATGAAATTATTTATTTATTTATTAGCATTTCTTCTTGAGGATTTACCCAGCTCACACAGATTGTCGCCAGGGAAACCACTACTAAATAAATTCAGAACCAACTTCATTCCTTGTAGAGCTGTATTAAAATACCTGGGGTATTTTATCATATCCTAATCAGCAGTACCTGCCTAACCATGAAACAGGCAGTTTGCCCTTTGCCTCTCTCCACCTACACTTTCTAAAATAGCATTGAAAGCAGCATTGAGCAGCCGCCAACAATGCCATGTCAGCATCTTAAGGTCTTAGAAGAATCATTTGCTGCCTATCAAAGCATCATCTCCTAAAACAAAAAAAGGGAAAGAGGTATATGGCCATAAAACAAAATCAGCACAGGGTAAATCATCTACAGTGCTTAAGTTCCACACAGACACAGCTTTGCTATAATAAGGCACAGAAAAGAAACAGATGAAACCTCATCTAGCCACCCAGCTAACTCTAAACTGTGTTCCTTGAGGCAACAACTAATCAACATAAGTCAAATGCATGGATCAAAAATCAAGACGTTCTCTCTGATTTTCATTTTTAAAATAAATATTGATACACAAATTGCTCTGCTTTGTGTAAATACAATGGTAATAATTGCATATGCCCATAATAAAGCCAAATTTTCAGACCTTTGACTGGAAAAAGAGTAGCTTGCTCTAAAATGCTATAAAATACTCATTCCTACAGCTGCTCAGCCTGATGGACTTCGAACAATAACCTCCCAGAAGTTGTCATTTTGAGTACCTGGTAGATCAAAATGTCTACGGCAACATGTGAAACCCAAAACTGAATGCCTTCCACCTACTATCTATTTCCTCTGTAAGCAGAATGGTACCTACAAAACTGATTTCATCAGCACATAACACCCCACCCCAAGAAAACACACACACGGGGATTTGCCCTTCTATGAACAAGCACTACATTTTTGTCAACTGATTCTTACTTTAAAATCCCAGCTTTTAAATTACTTCTAGCACCACTGGTAAGAACAATCTCTAGACTTTAAGACATTTAAACCTATCAGCCAAAAAGGAGTCCACAAAACATGCCACAGAGTTTGGGTCAATCTTTAATACCTGTTACTGTGAGAAAATCTCAAATTTATTTGCAAGCTGAATTCATCCAAACTGGAATTTGTAGTTCTAGCTATTAGAACTAAACTGTCTTTCTCTTATATGCATCTTTTATTAAATTCCTTGTTCAACACAAGCTTTAAAGTTGCACTTATACATATTTCATGTTAGTCTTTGTTGTTAGGTGTTTTTATTTAAATTTGCACTATTTTATTTATTTTGAAAATAGAAAGAGAGAGAAAAGCCATTATGTTCCTCTGCATCTGTTGAGAAAATGCCCCTTACAGTTACAAATGATAAAGCTACAGAAAGGTGACTCAACCAAGGGTGTTATCCCAGAGTTACAGACACAGAACATGAGTCTACATCATTGAATCTGTTTGCTTAAGAAACAACAGACCATGTCCAAACACTGATTTAATGCTGTGATCCCTGAATTGGTTTCATAACGGAAGAGAGGGCCATTAACACACAACAATTCATTCATTCACAGATTCCCACAAATTTCAGTCATAATTCCTTAAGCCATGGATTATCCACAGAGCCGGGAATAAAGAGCACTCTGCGAAAGACATCCAGTAAGAAGTCTGAAGAAAGATGCAAAACTGGACCTTAAATTTTCACAGCAGAAACTTGCCAAGGAAGTAGCTGCCTCTGGCGTCAGCTGTCCTGGACACAAATAATTGCACTTGACCTCAACCTTCTTACAAACTACTGTGCTGGGCTGACTTTTGCACATCCCAAGACTCAGCCACACCACTGATCTGATGCTGGATACTCATTCAGCTGTGTCAGTCCTGTCTGCACACACGTACCTACAACACTCTCAGAGTGAGCAGCTTAGAAAACCTCATCAGTTGTTTTGTGACTTTTTTGAAGAAAAGAAATCCCTGAGCTTGTCGGCCTTAATGTCCTGGTGACACCAGAAACCAGCATACTTTCAGAGGTCTGCTGAGAAATCAAACACACCCTACTTCACATACTCTTTTTTCTGAGTTAAGCTTACAAACTATTAATGTTACGGTTCTTGAAAAGTCATTCTGGGGTGTACATTTATTAAGATGTTATTAAATGTACTGAAACACACTAACACAGCATGAAGAAATTCTCGGAGCTCTGTCGAAATGCAGATAAGTGCACGGAAATAAAATTATACCATGTCCCACTTTAGTATGATTAAAAAATATAGGGTTTTTGAGACATGTTATCTTTCAATAGGAAATAACTGTTGGCCAACTAAAACATGGCAGTATCAAGCACTAAAAATCAGACTTCTACATTAGTGTAGATGATTTAACTCGGGGTCTGCTACATTCAAATGAAATGTTGAAATAAGGGTGGCTCCCTGTAGATTTTCACAAAAATTTCCAGATATTCATGCAGTAATAACCTTACATCAGATTCACACAAGGTCCTTTTCCCTACATGCCCTACAAGATTACAGTACTAACACTAAGCATAAATGAAGTGTTACAACTTCCTATCCTTCTGGAAGCAATGACAGCAGTGATTAGAAAAGAAACAGCTTTCTCAAAGTGACCAAGAGTATCAAAAGCAGTTTAAAATACTAAACCAAAACCAGACTGGCAATTTACATACATGTTTTTTCTGTAGCTTTCCTTGAAGCTTTGCGTTCTTTTACATTGGAAAAGTTCCAAATCCTTACAAAGACTGCCAACTCTCCTCCCTGAGTTCTCTAATAATTGACCTTTTTTGTTTTGTCTGACAGTATATAAGTATACATACATGTAGGTGTTTATATATTACTAGGTGCCAACTGTTCTCAGCAGTGACTGCTGCAAGGATAGTAACTCTGATCCCAGAAATGGGTTAAACTACTGAGCTCTTTACTGCTTGTTGCACGTAGTGTGATTTGTAATTGCTGTGACCACATGACAAGTACGTCCCAAACTGACAATTTCCAATGGTCTCTACTTTCCCACTTCCCACACAACGTACTTGAATGCACAGACCTAAAAGGCTGACTTTTCTCTTTACCCTGCCTTCCAGCCTTTCCAAAGATATTTCTTAATAAAGAATTTGCCCGAACAACTGACTGAAACAATTGCCGCCTAATGAACACTGTTCTCCAATACACAGGCAGCTTTCCTGTTTGCCTAACAATTAAAACAGATCAGAAAGGTCAATGCTCAGAAGAACTCTTCAACCATACTAAGGCAAAAGCAAACCCTAATACTGCAGACATGATAAAACCCCCAGGTTCAGTCATGGGTTTGGATTGCAAGTATGTCTGTGTTTGATTATGCAGTATTTGTCAGTCTGATGAAAATGGTATGAAAACAGGCAGGACCTTCCAGACAATACTGACCTGCAAAAGCAGCTTGCTAAAGAGCTTGCTGACCATGAAGTACAACTCTATGAAGCACTTTTTCCAGACTTGGAGTGAATCAAAACCAGAAGGAAGAAAAAAAAAAAGGAAAAAGAGTTAAGGAGAGTGGCTTGTGCTTTTGGCACCTGTTTGCTTCCTGTGGTCTCCAAATGGAACCCTGTGCTGTTTTTGCTAATCCATCTCTGAGCTGACAGAGGTGCAAGTTGTAAGCCACGGATTGCATGCTGTGCTAGAGAATGGCAGAGCTCAATAAAAACTATTATTTCAAGGCCTGTATCTCATCTATTATTAAACCTGTGAAAAGAGTTTTAATTTCCTGTGCATTTATATGGTGCAATGTCATATTTTAAGGAGGGTGAATGGGGGAGGAAAGAGGGCTTGCTTTTGATCAAAAACCTGTTTTTCGTATTTTATGGTTTGGATAGCTGTGTACCTTGGGACCTAATTTGAAACTTGAATACATCTCTTCAGTCAGAATTTGAGTAAATCCATTTAGCTATTTAATTTTTCCAATTTTTCATCATAAAGGAAGATAAACTACAAACGCCTTGCAGTTTGGAACACTGCAAGCCAATGTTGTCTTTTTATCCATGTGTAGATTTCTTGCTTATGTGAGGTAGCAAAGGATAATTAATGCAATTTTCAATGAATTCATACAATTACTTTGACTAATGTTTCCATGTCATGTGTGACACAAATAAGATTCTCTATTATTTTAATTTGTTTTCTACTTAGCAGTGATTATTAAACAATCCATAACAATGACCACTTTTCTTTAAAAGTATAGTATCAATTTATATTGTTATATTCTTACGGGGTATAAGCTCACAGCAAATGGGTTTTTGGAAAAGGAAAAACAAACCCAAAAGACTCCCTGTTTAAACAGCAGTAGGGCTTCTTTGCATAGTGACAGAAGCAGAAAGCCCCAGTGGGGCTGGAGACTCATCTGTGAGACTGCGAAAAAGAAGCAGCTTCTGACCTTTTGTAACCACTCTCAGTTGATGTCGTAACATCATGGAATTAAAATTCTTTTATTCTGATCCTCTCTTTCAGAAAGAGTTGGAATAAACATTTCAGAGGAAATTAGGTTTTTTACCATTTACACAGGGACTGCATCTTTATGTGCCTCAACGTTCAGCGTCCAAATGTACTGTCACTTTGGTTATATACAAGATAATGAAATACTGAATAAATATTCATAGGAATTCAGGAAGGGATTATGATAAAAGGAAATGAAGCCACTCTGTACAAGGCAAATAAGAAATGATTAGCTATCTCAGATCAGGGAAGGTATAGCTGCAGGTCAAGTGTAGGAAGGAGAAACTCACTTCACATGGTGCCTCAATCAGGTAGAGGACGAATCCCTGCAGCCCATTTATGAAGCATTAAAAACAAATGAATCACATATAGTTTTAGAAAGGGCTTACTAGAAGTATATAAAAGAACTCAAGGGCAGTTGTGTTATTTACAGAGATGTACATACGTAAACACATATGAATATATATATGTATGTGTGGGTAGATAGAGATGGAGAGAAAGACTAGATCAGGAAACCAATCTCATCTTCTTTCTTAAACTGAGAGAAAGAAAAAGAGACATTGATTTCCAAATGCATTTTCTAAAGCAGGATTCACTCTGGAAAAAATTGGAAGTTCTGAGTAGCAAAACTGAATGCACAAACTAACAAATTGCCAAATTTGTTCATGTGAACCTAAATGTATGCACATGGAAAACACCACTATATTTTATAAATGATAATAAAGGCAGCATTTCCACAGAGGGAGCATCAACATTTTCTTCTACTCTGTTAACCATTCAGACAGGGAACAGAAAAGAATGCCAGAAGAGGAAAGAATAAAAAAAATGTTTTTTCAAAATAAACGATTTGCCAAGTACACTGAAATACAGTAAAGCAGAAAAACTTAATATTCCTGGAGAAAATTTTTCTGAATTATGACATGTATGAGTAAACTAACATATTCATCTCCTCTTACTAGAGTAAATTTCATGTACAATGCACGTGGTTTATCTTCACTGTCATGTATTATTCTATTGAAAAAAAGATATTTAAAATTGGTATGAACCTGATTTAATCACAGGGCCTTTTCTGGAACATTACCATTACAGGGTAGCTGCTAGTAAAGACCACTCTCCATAAAAAAAAACCCCTAACAAATTGTTATGGTGAAGGTCTCCATTTAACTGAGAAAAAGCATATATTGCACATATTTTTATGCTTCTGTGCAGTACCAACAAATTGAAACCACAGTTACTTGGTAGCACAAGACATGAAAGGTAGCATTATTGTTGCCCTTCTTACTCAGTCACCTGAAAGCTGGCTACAAGGATGAATTATTGAAATTCTAATGATCTGGTTATTATAACAAAACATTATCTTATTTGCACTCACATAATCTTCCATTCTGGTGTGACATCCAGACTGTTTGTTGCCTTGGTTACATTTGGAAGGCCAACTCATGGTTCAGTAGAGCTGTATGGCTAAGAAAATGCTGAGAGGATTTTCACATTCTTGCCTCTTTTTACTGTTTACTGGAGTCACTTAAATTGCAAACCTTGAAGATCTCAAGGTGAGTCACTAGCAGACATGGCTGTCAATAAGCAATACAATTTTTCAAGTCTTTTATAAAAAAAGTATTATTTTCTGAAATGACTTAAGCTTTTAGGCCAGCATTGTAAAGGCTACTCAAGAGCCTAAAGGTAGGAATGACATGAGGCATTTTAAAATGGTTGAATAATTTTAAAAATATGGTGAAAGGAATTCACATTTCATTTAAATTAAATTAAGCCAATCCTTTTGGTCCATTGCTTGAAGACAGAAGCATAAACCACAAAAAAATCCTACTGATACACCACAAGAACTGAAACTGAACTTTCTTTAAAGGAAATTTACCTCCCTGATTCTCTACCGAAAAAAAAAAAAAAAAAAGGTTTAAAAACTTGTTATAAAGTTTATAGCTAATAAATCTAGCCTGATACTGAAGTTAATCAGAGGAATATTGGAGTTGTTTCCACTACACTGCTCCTGAAATGTTCACATCTGTTAGCAATCAGAGAATATTTTCATAAATGCAGAAATCTTTAATCTTTCCTCTCTCTCTCTATAAAACTCCCTGTATAAATATGAACTGCATTATTAAGACAGGGAAACAAATTTAACTCAGCCTGCAATCTGAATGTGTTTTGAAGCAGGGTAAGGATCTAACCCACTCCAGAAGGTGATAAACCATCAAGTTCAGATAAAATTTCAGATGCTACGATTTCTCAAACTTCAAAATATTCAGGAATTTTATGTGATCCTTATGTAGCCATCATATATTGGTGAATTTATTCAAATTCTACAAATAGTACTCAATGTTGAGTGACATTTCCTTGTTGTTTTGTCAAGTCGCGTCTCTGTACACCACTACTCTTTGGATGGCTGACATCAGCCTTGGCTCATTTGTAAAATGGGGAAAATTAATATATTTGGTCATTTGGCTTTGTGACTGGGCTTCTCATCCTAAACAGCAGACTCTGACTCCTGACTGTCTGTTTGAAAGACATGATGTGAATGAATGCCATGAAAGAAAGCACGTGGTAGCTGCGCCTATTCCATGACTGAGAGCCAGTGTAGAATGGTTTTTTTGTCTTGAATTTACTGAGCAGAAGAAAAGGCAATCACCTTTTCTATGAAAAAACACATTGAAATGAGAAAATTACTCACTGCTGAGATTTCAAGACTTATTTAATTGCTCCTTTTTAGTAATCAAAACTTGTAATATAAATTAGTTACTAGGTGATCATCCCTGCAAGCAAGTGAGCTTGCAAAACAGAAGAGTCAAAAAATATTTGTATGGCGTGGGGCAGCAGCAAACACCACCAAAACCAAAAATCTGTTAACAAATAAACAGATAGGAGCAGATAACTGGCTACTGTCAGCCATTAATAGATAACAAATTTGTTCTGCATTTGGACAAAGAAATGAGTTTTAGATGACGGTAAACTATTTTTCACTTACAGAATGGATTAGTTAAATAGTTGAGCCTGTTTATGTCAGTAAGCCTAGAAAACTTGCATCTGAGGGGTCTCCAGGAACCACTTTCAGCCACTAAAGTTCTTTTCCATTAAGTCTTGCAATGCTGAGGAAGAACTAGGCAACTGATAGAAAACTAATGAGTTGATAATGTGCATACAAAGAGATAAACAGGATTAGGTATGTAATTACAGGCCTATGAGCCTCCAAAAAAAAAAAAAAAAAAAAAAAAAAGAAGCATGATACAAAACCCAAATTATAAAGAATCAAAGAATTCAAAGTGGTAATAAAATTACTTTCTGACTATGTGAGCAGATTTCAATAAATGCTACCAAACCACTGTGTTTTCTTCACAGGAAAATGACAAATGTAATAAAGATACTCACATTTCTGTAACTGACAATATGTGTATGTGAACTTTCAATGAAATTTCAAGGAAAACACAGTATCAATATAGCAGCTAATATTTGCATTAAAATCAGATATTCTGGAGCTCCAAATATTTTTTTTAAATTACTATTGCTATGTAGAAGGGCTTTTAGTGGTCCACAGGAAGGGATTCCTGCTCCCTCTTTTTCACAATTTTAGCACTGAAGTAAAACAATCCACAAAAATCACATCAAAGAAATGATATGTGAAGGGAATAATAAATAATTAAGACTGATGACTGGTAAAAATAATACGATAGGTTGGTAAACACATATATGCAGATCATATTCACCTAATTAATGGTCTAATGAAAGTGAAGAAGAGAGAAAAAAAAAAAATGAAGTCACTGGTTCTCCCCTAAGAATCGGTGGGGCATAAAGCTCTCAGCAGAATATTGTAATCTAAAGTCTTTTGGATATACAAATGGCTAAGACTAAGGCTGCAGGTAAGAAATGTGAGTCCCCTTCAGAGAGTGCTAAAGTCCTCCCAGAAACCTGTGTCCAATTCAAACAGCTCTGGTTCAAAAAAATGCTGCTGCACTAGGGCTGGTTCAGAAGAAAGCCACAGATGAATACAGGACTGGAAAAGACCCTTAGCAGAGGAGGCAGATGGGGATCAATATATTAAGGTAATCAAAGGGGAGTATCTTGGCTGCATCTCTAAGTCCCTTTGTGGGAATATTATGCAAAATAAATTCCACAGGAAAAATAGGGTGAAGATACATGCAAAAATAATAACGAAAACTTTTCGATTCAGGAAAAGGCCTAATAACTTTTTTGTAGCATATCATTATAATTAAACATTCCTTTAAACGTAACACAGACATCTGAACTTTTTGTTAGTAAAAATACTAAACTATTACTAGCAGGTTGAAAAAATACACTTAATTTCTATAAAGCAAACATGATGTAAATTAAATAAATATAACTTAATTTTCTTCTAATATTTTGCCTGTTTGAAACCTTGAAGGCTTTCTTGTAGTTACCACTATTTGATCGTCAAGACTGAATTTTTCGAGGACAACCCCAATAAGCAGGAACTGTTTTTCTTTATACATATTTTCTTCTGATTTGTTGAAACTGGATGAAAAATTACCCTTATTTAAAAAAAAAAAAAAAAGGAAAGAAAACCAAAGTAGCCCAATTTAAAGTACATAGGAAAGAAAACAAACACTGTACTCAGTTTGAAAAGTTTACTAGTGTAAGTACGGGTATATCTATTTCTGAGTAAATAGACATCGAATTAAGGTTAAAGGGCAATACTGTTTTTGGTACTTTGATACAGCGGAGTACCAAAAATTGTATCAAAGAATCTAAATTTAGATCTGTCTGTTTTACAGAAACTGAGACAGAGAAATCTCTATTTGTTTTAGAGATGTTTGATATCTACCATTTCAATGAAAAATGTAACAGCAACTACATAAAGTGGATTTGGCAAATTTGTCCTATGTTTTGTGAAAGAGATGGATTTAGCTCCTCCATTTTTTTGACAAAAAAGTGAGATCATTGCCAAGTCTTGTCCAATATTTCCTTTCAATCATTTGTGTAGCTCCTCAAGCACAGTGACAAAACAAATGATTTCACAGCATTGCAATTTTACAGCTACTGCCTGTAATTGCATGACTTTCTCAGTTAACTGTAAAGCTACTGATACTTATCCAGGTAATATTTGTTCAGTTTTAATAAGGTTTATCCAAACCTTCATGTCAATCTAAGCTGTTGAAAACTCTGTTTCTCAGCCCTGCTATTTTGTGAAGAAGGGCAGTTTTCTTCCTTTTGTTTACCTAAAGCTGGAAGGATATCACTCTAGAGTCCACGCTCAGTGCCTGAGACGAATTTGAGGTCAAATTACTAATACAGGTGGGAATTTAGGGTGGCATTTTCTCAGTCCACAGCAGGAACCAAGTAACTACATAAAAGGCAGATCTGGACACACTGGCATCTCAGGGATCTACATGGCTAAAGACAGGTTAATACACATTACATATTATTGGTATAAAATAGCTTAGCATGTATTTTTGTGGGCAGAATTACACATACCCTGAAAAGTATACTTTTTTCCTAATTTGACTTTTAAGCAAAACTGTTTAATATTTTTTTCTAATCCAATAAATCTGAAAATGCACACTGGCAGCAAGGAACTGATCGACAGGAAAATATATTTTAAATAAATTTCCTTAATTAATATTGTCATTCTAAATTTACCATTACAGTATGTGCCATTCTAATTTACTACCATTTTGCAGTCTCCTAGACTGGATTTCTGTACTGCTGCTCCAGCTACCTTATGGTAGGAACACCAGTAGCAGCAGCTGGCTCAGTATTATCAATTTCAATTAATATCTTCATTTTATGATAGGTCACAGAGTTTTTCTATGGGAAAAACAGAAACAAGCATGAAGAAATTATTTATTACATCACCCTGTGTAAATATCTATGCTCTAGCTTTTTTGCTCTGTAGGTGTAATTCTTTTCAGATGTTAGCTGAGAGAATCTAGTTAACTTTTTTATTTTATTTCATTTCATTTTATTTCATTTCATACAGTTCACTATATCTGTCTGCCACAAAATGGACAAGAGAAATAACAAATAGAGGTGGAACTTTACATGGAAACTGTATTTTAATGTTACAAATAACTGATCTCTCTTACCTCTTATATATTCATGTGGATTCTGTATGAATTAGATCAATACCCAGGGCACACAAATCCTGTGCCACACAATAGGTATTGCGCAGCTGTCAGTCCTGCACATTACAGCACCCCCCAGTATGAATCCTCTGAATATCAGCCTGAGGTCTGAGCAGGCAACTTGAAGGGTCTTTGATAAACAAAAAATAAAGGTATATCTTAGTATTAATACCTCTGTAACCTGACTAATATCTGTATCTATACTTATGCATTATAAACCTCCTGGGATTATCAGCAAGAAGTAACCTAGTCCCCAAAACTCACCCGTCCTTGAGAAGCTGATGTCCTGCAGTCCCTTGCAGTGCAGTTTCCTTGACACCAACATTTGGGTTGTAACTGGAAGGATGGGGAATCATAGGTTGGAAAAGGCATTAGGTTGGAAAAAGGAACTCTTAAGATCATCAGGTTCAGTCATTAACCCATCACTGCTATGCCCCCAAGTGCCACATCTAAACATTCTTTGAACACTTCCAGGATGGTGATTACACAACTTCCCTAGGCATCCTGTTCCAATGTTCAACAACCATTAAGTGAAGAAATTTTTCTTAACATGCAGTCTAAACCTCCCCTGGCAGAACTTGAAGCTGTTTCCTGTTGTCCTGTTGCTGGTTGCCTGGGAGAAGAAACCAACTGTCCTGGGTTGCAGTGTATTCTATTACCATCCTCATGAGCTGTTGAAATCAGGTGGGGCAGTGTTTCCTTGCCTCCTCCCCCCAGACTATCTTTCTGTTAATGGCCCATCAATGCCCTGCTGCATGACTCAGAGATAACTCCCTCTGGACTATCTTCTGTTAATGAGCCTAATCAACACTTGGCCTCATGACTCATTACCCCATTGTGAGATGCTCCACCCAGAGGGAGGAACCAAGCAAGCATTCCATCCTGGATATAATCTGAGATTCTGAACACCAGAGACAACCTTTCCACTGGATTTCCAGAGGACAGGAGCTACATAGCCACCACTGGACCTTCTGAGGAAAAGAGCAGACCCTTCCTACAGGATCACTGCTTCAGAGGACTGCAGCCACCATTCTACCAGACTGCTACCACCACCCTGCCTAATAGGGTGTCAGTTTGAACCAGTGTTTTCTTTTATTTTTTTTTTCCTTTTATTTAATTTCCCCATTAAATTGTTATTCTGACTTGGTGCCTCCCACTAGTTTGTTTTCAAACTAGTACACCAACACCTACCTGGTTATAAGCTCCTTTCAGGGAGCTGTAGAGAGTGATAAGGTCTCCCTTGAGCCTCCTTTTCTCTGGAATAAACACCCCCAGCTCCAAACTCATATTCCAGACCCTTCACCAGCCTTGTTGCCCTTCTCTAGATATGCTCCAGCACCTCCAACACACCTGTGCCTATGACAGACTGGTTCAGTTTTGGTATTTCCTGTGAGTGATTTGTGCCTGTGATTTGATGCAGGTAACTCTTGCTTCTACTCATCCTCCTCCTATTTTTATTCTTAACACTTCTAAGCCCCTTTGGCAGATTTGTAGATGTGTTTGTTCCCTATAGAGGACATTTAATAATAATCATATGTGATCTCAGTTTTAAATCATGTACCACTGAGAGCTGATCCACAGACACACCATTTCAGTCAGAAGTGTGTTTGTACAGACTGACAGAAAATGTTGGATTTTTCATATCCTGGTCTTTATGCTCATATTTTAACCATTGCTACTTGTGCTAGTATACACATTTCACACTGATACAGTTAAACATTCCCTGATGCAATTTTTCATGTTTCTTAAAACACTGCTTTCATGCAAACCATACACACATGAGAATAAATTTGAAAGAAATCTCTGATCTCTGTAATAAAATTGTCCAGGCAAATACAAGAGTAAAAAGCCATTTCATTCTGAGGAAAACAAGGAGCCATACCAGGTGTATAATCTTCAGCCTATGCACATTTGCACTTCTACTCAATACTTTAATTTAGACATTTTTGTATATGCAAAAGGTAAATGTACCTTTGAAAGAAAGATGAAGGTTTTCAAAATAGGAGATCTGAATTGTTCTACCCAATGAAGGAAACACTAAATTCATAAGAAATGTCAATACAGTGCAGACAGATGTTTTCATCCCACCCAGTGCCTTTTGCACTCTTTGAAGCTAATTTGCAAACCCAAAAATGATATAGACAGTTACTTTTTCTGCGAGTAAAAATTGACTAGATTTGAAGTGCCTGCTCAGGCAGCTGAACATTGGGAAAAAAAATTACAACATAGCAGTGAAACTAAAATATCTATGTGAAGTTTAGCAGGGACAATCACAAGAAAAATCAGGCAGCAAAATGAGGGTCCTTTTCAGAAAACAAATTTGAGAAGAAAGAAAAAATAGGCTTGAAATATATGGCAATATATCACAAACTTAGATCTTGTACCCTGGATCTTTCAGCTGTTGAAGCTGGGGCATGAACAAGGGTTATCAACAAAACTCTGAAAGCTACCATAAGTTATGAAATCTCATTCTTCATCTAAACTAGTTCATTGATAAATCCTAAGACTTTAGCTGAACCAATCCAAGCTGTGAGGAGACACTCCATGTTCACAGAATGACAGAATTGTTAGGGTTGGAAGGGACCTCTGGTTATCATCCCATCCAACCTCCTGTCAAGGCAGGGTCACCTGGAACAGGTCACACAGGAATGCACCCAGGTGGGTTTGGAATGTCTCCAGAGGGAGAATCCATGCCTTCCCTGGGCAGCCTGTGCCAGTGCTCTGACACCTGCAATGTAAAGTTCTTCCTCATGCTGAGGTGGAACTTCTTGTGTTTTGGTTTATGGCCATTACACCACGTGTACTCATCAGCATTGCTTTCTATTTGTCTCACACACAGAGGGAACTGGCTATTGCTGCAGTCAGTACACACAGAAGCACAAAGAGGGTAATGATACTTGCACATGCCATTGTCATAATACATAATTCCCTTGAGATTAGGAAGAGGTGAAGGGGAGAGGATGTTTCATGAAGCCTGACTCATGAAAGACAGAGAACATGATGTTTTTGTATAGGTGAAGAATATCCTCAACATAAGTTTTTAAGACTATTTCATTTTTAAAGGCTAGTTTTGCTACTCTTTTTATAAAATATCAGTAAGTGAAGGGAGTGCAATCTGGTCAAATATTCAAGAATCCTTAAGAAATGTGTTTTCTCAGGATTTCCTGTTTGATTTACTCATCAGTCTTACTTACCTGAACCTGATTAAATAGCTCATGAAATAAAGAAGCAAATGATATTAAAAAAAAAAAAAATCAGAGGATTTATTGGAGAATTACTTAAACCTGAAGAACATCTAGGGAGTTAAGGTTACTTTGCAATTTTTCAAAACTATTCGACATATTTCTGATTTTCATATCTCCTCTGTATAACAATATCTTCCTAGGTGAACAGGCCTTTCCTTCTAGGATTTTCTGTTATCATGTCATTCATGTCCATTTTTCTTTCTTCCCACCCAAATTTTTGAAAGTGTTTTTGGTAGTTTTCAAAGGTGTCATCTTGGTAGACCAATTTGCTATGAGGGATCAAATCAATATTTCCCAATATTTTCTTTTCAGTTTCTTTAAGAAACTGTCATCTTGCAGTGCTGCACAAAATTTTTTCCTCTTAATTATGTCATGTATCTATTGTTAACGAAGACAAATAGGCAGAGATGGACATAAAAATATGTGGAACTGGAAGAGCTTCTCAACTGGAAAGGGTTGTGAAAAAACCCCACCATTATCTTATCAATATCTGCCTTCTTCGACTAAGCAATAAACGTAAGAAATGCGATAGGTGTGTCATTTTTTTAATAAAATACACCAAACTGACCATATTCATTTCACCTACTTACTAAGAAAAGTGACAACAAAATTGTTCACGAGCACTAAACTTTGTCATTCTTTCTTCATTGAATAAACAGTGGGCTATTTTTGTCATTTTGCAAATGACATTGAAATGGGAAGCTTGTCATTTTATTACTAGATTTTTTTTTTTGCTTTGATTAGAAAACAGCAGCTCATTAGCTCCTCTTCCTGTATATGTCCCCATCATCACACTGAAGAATGCCAGCACTTGAAATAGGACATGTTTTTTTTTCCTAACTCAAGTGCATTTTGCCTTTGGACTTTACACGAAATTAATTATAATTTTCCCTTCTAATCTCTAGTACATCATTAGGACTCTGAGACTCAGAATCTGTTTTCTCTAACAAATGGCTAAATGCCAAACACCAGTGGCATTTTAAAACGGAACTGAGTAAATGCAGAAAAATACATTCTCCTTCCCTGGCATTTACCCTGTATTATCCTTGTGTTTCTGAGAATGTCCTCTAAAATGACTTTACTTGCATTAACTTTTTCTCTGATTAAGAAAGAAGGAAGTATTTTAATAAAAGCAGAGGTTTCACAAGGGGGCATATGGAAAAACCCAGGAGTATGCACAGACACAGAGACTCTCATCCAAGTGTTGTGGTCAGCTTAGGATTCCCATCCCCAGTCTATGTTAATTTACACATCTGTTTTTTCACCTTTCACAAACAATCCAATAGAAATGAGCTCTGAAACATCCCTGGAGGGCAGCTCAATATTACAGAAGGTAACAGAAAAGAATGACAAAGTTGAAGGGTCCTTACAGGGCTCTGTCCGTACATATTTCTCTTTTATGAGCCACCACCTCAACACTTCTGCTTTGTGAAAAGCTGCCGCACTACAGCATGAAGCAGTTACCCCTCAGCTATTCCTTAAATCCTCTCGCTCCCTCCTTTTTGGTGCTGGGAACTGAAGCAAGGAGGAAAACAGGGATTGTATAGAGAGAAATTTAGCTCATGGGCCACAACCTTGTTTGGATTTACAGCTAAAAATCTCTGCATGCTGAAGGAGAGTGACATGATGGAACGTTCTAGAACATTACACCAAGGAGCATACTGACCCCTCTTTTTGCAGTTGCATCAAATCAAAAGGAAAGCTCCAGATCATCCAGACGAGTACTCCCCAAGTGGTAAAACAGTAGCACTATTTAGCCAAGGACAGGGACCTAAAAGCTGACACAGCTAGTAGATTTGGATGAACATCTAATACCTATTGATTAGACAAACGGACAAGTGTGCATTGTGCATGACACTCAAAAAGCAATCGAGTTTAGAAGGACCAAGGAATCTTTTAAGCAAATAATTACTTATAAAAGGAATAAGCCTTTTTTTTCATCACCGTATTTCCCCCAAAAGAACACATAATTTTGCCAGATATTGATTTGTTAGCAATGCCAAGGGATAATGTCTTTAACACTTTTATGGAATTTCTATGCAGCATCTGTTGACCCTCTGTGTTCTTTACTCTGGTTAATAGAATTAAAACACTGTGTAATTCAAATAAACTGGAGAAATAGGAAAAGATTAAGGGGGTTTGCTAGCAAGTAATAAGGTTGTGTTTTTTCATTTCTTTTATCCAAGAAATCAAAATTGACATATTCAGACGGAAGTATCTGGGAAGTTGAATACATGAAAGAAAGCATGAAGAATGAGTAAACAAGGTCTGAGGAAGTCACATAAATAGCAACTTGTCAATGACAATTAAAACCTAATTACTCCTGATAGCAGTACTGTTATTCCTCACGGGTATCAAGAGCACCTAGTTTGCATTCTAAACATGAGTTCAAATATAACTTTATACACTCTGTAGGAATGAAGAAGGTATAAATTGTTCAGACCACTGATGAAAAATATGAATAGAGGATAAAAATAATACATAGAAGACAAAAACTTAAATTAATACATAGAAGACAAAAATTAAATTTGGTAGCCCAAATACCACCTTAAATTGCACACTATGAAACCCTATTAAAGTTAGCATGAATATAAGCCGAGGAAAAAAAACCTTGGCATAGACACATGCTTTGATCTAATTTTGAGAAGACATTAAAGTTTGCATAAGTACTCAATGCACCATATATACACATTTCCATTCAGAAATTTCCACTCAAATTGGAAGAAAAAAGTTAATCAAAGTTATTGTGGTAAACAAGAAAGCAGTTCTGAACACAAGATTCTCCTCTTATATCACACTGATAAATGCTCTTATTAGCTTTAGTCTCAACAAGGTTAATTTAAATGATACCCAACAGCACCAAGATCTGCCTTATCAAAATGACAGCAATAACCTAAAATAATGCTGTATTCATTATAAAACAAAAGTTTGCTTTGTTTGTTTGCTTTTAACTAGTAGAAATAGATTTATATTAATAATGTTTTAATGTCCAGACAATTGTATTAAAACTGCTAGGTGCTATTAGCCTTTCATTGTCACCTTTCTCCTTTATTGTCTCCAACATACTGGAATTCCTGCTTGCTCTGTTGCTCCTGACCATTGTCAGACAAAAAATATACAACTTAATTTACATTTTAAAACAGTATGATTGAAATAAAGTATCTAAAAAATGCAAGGAGTAGAAAAAAGAAGCATGTAATATTGGATTATTGTTATCTACTTTACACTATGACCTCATCAAATCCCACTCCAGTTTATGGGACTATATTCAAGGCTAAATGACCATGTTAATGTTTCTATTGTCTAGATTTCTCTTAAAAAAAAATCTATGTTTTATTCTTTAATTTTTACAGCACATTATAGTAAGATCACTGATTCACATAGAGGAGATTCACTTGATATTTCAACAAACTAGGATCCAGATCCATAGGTCATGAGGACCTATATATTTCAAATCCAAAAGATGAAGTTCTTAAAATTATTATTGATCAAAAAATTTAGATGAAAAACTAAATCACGGCCTTTGAGCCTTTCCAGAGTTTTAAATAGCAAACTGTTAAGGCTCCTAAAAACTACTTCTTGACACACTTGCAGGAATCCCACTTTCAGGCATTTAGCTTGCAAACCAAGCTCCCCCCAAGGAAGCACAGAGGGGCTGCTCTCCCACACTCTTCAGATGCATAATCCAACCGGAATTTTCAGCAGACAAACATCTACTGTGCTTTCAAAAAAAAAAGGTTGCTCCTCCACCTAGCAAAAAACCCCCAATCTTTACCTCTCAAAAAGGGTTCAAAAGACGACTTCTTCCTTCATAAGGAATTTCATTTTTTATCTATGTTGTTATACTGATTTGGGGTGGGGTAGAATTAATTTTCTTCACAGTGCCTGGCACGGGGCTGTGTTTTATATTTTTGTCTTTGTGCTGGAAGCAGTGTTGATAGCACAAGGATGTTTTCCTTACTGCTGAGCAGAGCTTACACAGAGCTAAGGCCTTTTCTTGTCATCATACAATCCTGACAACAAATGGGCTGGGGGTGCACAAGAAGTTGGGAGGGGACACAACTTGGACAGCTGATCCCAGCTGGGAGTCCTGCTTTCCTGGAAATGGCTGAACACCTCCCTGTCCATGAGAAGTACTGGATGAATCCCTTCTTTTTTGCTTTGCCTGCAGGCGCACCATTTGCTTTGCCTGTTAACTATCTTTATCTGAACCTGTGAAGTTTTCTCACTTTTGACCTCTGATTCTCTCCCCCATCTCACTGAGATGGAGTGAGCACGTGTCTGTGTGGGGCTGAGGTGCTGGCTAAGGTTAAACCATAGCAGTTGTCATTCTTCCTGATGATTTTCTGGTCCCCTTCTAGGCCCTAGTGCTTCCTGGCCTGAAATCTATTCAGCTGAAGGCACGGGCTATTAATAAAAGTCTGTTCTGCATTTCTCTCAGTATAGTAGAAAGTATGCTGCCCTACAGGTTTTCTAAATATCTGAAAAGATGTAGGATAGATTCCAAGTACTTCAGTTAAAGAATTATACCACTGCAAGTAAAACTGTGTGTTTATGTAACTTACAGTATCATGTTGTCTTGGGGTGACATTATGATGCTGTATACCCTATCGCCTACTGTATGCCAGACATGAATCCTGTGCCTTTCTGTGTCTTTAAGATGGGTCAGAGAGAAAGGGAGAAAAAAAAAAAAAGAGCTGAGCAGTTTTGTGTTCAAGGACACACAAACTCCCCTGCGTTCCAGCTGTTACAGAGCCGAGGAAAGCACCTTCTGCTTTTAGCCAGCTCTCAGCTCCTTTTCTCAGGAGAGAGATGGAGAGTTAAACTCCTTTGCTTTTCAGCTAGCCTGCTAGCTGAGGAAAAGTTCTTTTCCCTGGGACTTTGGCTTCTTCTTCTTTTCTTCTGGACTGTTCAGCAACACCAGGACATCACCAGGAAGCCCTACATCGTGGCCTGGAGGGGCCCACACCGAACCCCAGCTCCAGAGAGGAGAGAGCCACACCCACAGAAAGGACTCTGAAATCTTCCCAGGTCTTCTCCACAGCCAGAGGTTTTATAATTTAATATTACTCTTTTTTTTTTTCTTTTGGTGCCTGCAAGCACCCTGCTTGTTAAATAAATGGGTATTTTCACTTTCCTCCCAGGAATTTCTTTTCAAACCTGGTGGGGAAGGGGCTGCTGAAACCTGTCTTCCATCAGAGGATGTTCATTTCAGATGTTCCTCCAAATTTGTCTCAAACCAAGACACGTTTCACAATCAACCATCACAATTAATGCATCAGTCCTAAGGAAAATATGATTGCTTGTAGTGAGTGCTCTAGAATCTGTTTTTCCTATTGTTACATCACGTGATAAACATTGCAGCTATCTATTTGCTCTCCTGAATTGTTTAGAATTTGTTTTGGTTGAAGAACCAAATGGATGACTTATTCACATGTATATATCTTCCCAAAAAGTAGAAGTCTGGCAGCAGAATGGAACTGGCTGAGAGGTTTCGTTGATAATTTTTATCTCACTCACATTCAAGGCAACTTTTATAAGGCTTCAAGTACCAATACGATTTTAAAAATGGAACTTACTTAAGAGGCCAGAGTTTAAGCCATATTGATCACAGCTTCAGATAGAGATTTTGAAGCTATTCTCAAGTGCAATTTTACAGACACCTAAAGGTTCACAAGCCATCAGGAAATACCCTTCAGATCTCTCAAAATGTAGTATGATATTAACTGGGCTTGGGTCAGCAAGTTGGGGATGCTGTTTAATGCTGTCATTTATGGCCTCTTTTGAGAGTGGACATGTGTGACTTAATGAAAGTTTTGATCATCTCTGAATACTCCTTTACATGTGAGAACAGAAGAGACTATGGCATTCCAACCCATCCCCATTTTTGTCCTTAGATGGACCAAACACATTTGCTTGAAAGCAAGTTGTGATCAAAATCAGATGTGAGACTAAGAAAAAAACCAAAACAAACGAGCAAATTGCATGTACATTCTCAGACATGACAGTATAGTATATTCCTTTAATATTCCAGTTGTTTAAATGCCTGAAAAAATGCTCCTTACTCCAGCCCACTGATGTACCAAGTGTTAAGCATTCTCCTGTTTTTCTATACATAGGCACAGCAGGCTCCTCCATTGCTAGCATTTAAACTCTATTTTACCTTAAAGAAGCAATCCTAAATGTCAGGCTTCCTTACATTGTGTGCTCCAGACAATTGGGCAGCCTCCTAGTAGGAAAGTATCAGTACTGCATAGAAATCAACATTGCAAAATATCTATTCTATCCTTCACAAACCCGTGCTGTCCCCCTGGATAGAAAGGAACCTCATCCTTTATTGTCATCAGTCTTTCTCTCCGCCCGCCCTCCTTCCCTCCAGAGTAGAGCAGTTCCACTGCTATAAAATGCGGTATCATAGATCCTTGCACAGAGTTCCATAGTACTCTGTGTGGATGTAGAGGGTTGGAACATAGTTGATGGACAGGCTTTTAGACCAATAGCTTATCGCTATTTTGCATATTTAAAGGCGCAGGAAATTTCTCTTCTTTATTCTGGTTTCCTGTGGAGAGGTGGCCAGGCCGGGCCCCTTTCCCCTGGCACAGCAGCACGGACCCCAGGGTACTGCGGGGAAAACCACCCTGGAGCTGCAGGCAGCTAAACCAGCCGTGGACTGTGCACAGCTAAACCCATCCGGCATGGCTTCTGGGGACTGGCAGGGCTTTCTTTCCTCCTCCACATGGCCCCACGCAGATCCGATGGGAGCTGGCAGAGCTCTCTGCAGCCAACACAGCTTTTATCAAACTGAAGAAGACAACACGCAGCCAACAGCATAAAGGGAGAAAGGCTTTCTTCAATGTAAAGCCTGAAGGAAATCAACTCTTCAACATGGCGGCTCCGAGGTCAGAGAGAAAGTAAGTCACGTGGGCCGAAGGTAAAGATGGCATCGGGAAAAGAGGGCGGGAGCATGCCCAGTGCGAAGCTTAAAGATGCTTTCTGCAGGCTGTGGTAAAAAACTGTAATATCACAAACTGTATGTCTCTTTGGAATCCATTTTTGAAGTACATAAGGAGATGAGAAATTCATGTGCGGCTTATGAAGATGTGAGAAGTGCCTATGCCAGGCTATATAGGAGCAGTGAAAAGCTTTTAGAGATTTTGTGAAGAAGAGAGCCTTTGTTTTCAAGCCAGAATAACTCATCTTTAAAAAGACTAAAACCCTATGTCTACTGGGCCCATGACTGCAGCATAAATAGACTGTGAGATTTTCATGGCAGAGATGTTTTTCACCTCGGCAGATTTGTTTATGGGTGGGACTGTTGTAGGTAACAGTCTGGAAAACACATTAAGCAGAAAAAACTCTTTTTCCTTAAATATTGGAAAGACTTTTATGAGCTGTAACACTGACCAAATCCCATGTATTGTTGTCTTTTGTGAGAGTTGGGTAAAAAGAGGAGAGTGCTGGAAGAGAGGGGAGTTTAGCTTTAATTTCTTACTATTTCTTTTTACCTTTAATTCTGTTAGCAATAAACTTTCTTTATATTGTAATTGCTCAAGTGTGTGCCTGTTTTGCTTTGCAGTCCTCCAGTTTTCCTCAATATTCTTTAATTTCCCCTTATAAAAAATAACAGATTTTGTAGGGCTTGGCATCTAGCCAGCTTAAACCACGACATTGGAACTTCAGAAAATACATTTTAATCAAGAAAAGACAAAGGTGAGCAGAGGAATAATACAATCCTCAGTATAATAATAGAAGGAATCATGTAATCATTGATGAAATAAGAGATTCCTTTAAATTTTTCATTTCATGAAATTATTCTCTGTGATTTTTTTAAATAGATGGGAACTATATTTTACATTTGCCATTGACAAAGAGACCATATTGGCTGCTTTCTACATTAATGACTTAATGCTGGCATTATTGTCTAGATTATTACTAAAGTCTGTACTTTGATAGAAGTTAGATTGCTATTTTGTCATGTATTCTATCAATATAATGTACACAAACATGTCATCTTGCTAGTACATGACTAATTAAGCAGAAATACATGCATTCAATATATTATGTAATTAGCTGTGAAAGTCTCTAGTTATGATCAATAAGCAATTTGAGTAATCATTCATCTGTGCATTGAAATACAGCAAGAACATAGATGATTTCAAGACCCTTTTCTACATATATACTACTGGGAGAAGACAGAGAGGTTCTTCCTTTCAGTAATGTTGTTTTCAGGCTTCTACTACTTAATATGCTTATTAAAAAACAAATAGCTGACAATATAATAATGACTAGAAAGAAGCCAAGATCAAAAAACTATCTATCCTCCCTCCCCATTCCTCTCCTCTTTCCTTCCTGTTATGTAATGAGTTACTATTTATTTTCACTCATGAAAACAAGCATCCTCAAAACATGAGTCTGCATTCCTTTTGTACAGGAGGCTTTTTCTCAGGAAAGAGGAAAAAAAAATGAAAAGGTAGTACAACTTCAGTTCTTACTGATTCTAAAAATACATTAATAAAATTAAGAAATAGCTTTTAAAAATCCAAACTAAAATAAATGGAAAAGCTCCAGGGAGCAAAAATCAAATCTATGCATCCTTCTGTATTCAGTAGTGAGTTATCTGGTGAGTTCAAGTACTGGATCAAAAAGCTATAGGTATAATTTTTTTTAATTTTTTTTTTTTTTTTAAAGTCCATTCAGTTAACTGTATAATGCACAAAATGTTCTGCAATCTTTGTCTAATTCTTAGCTGTTCAGCCATGCTTCCCCCACCCCACCCCATTATAATTGCAGGGGTCTGGCACCTTCTCTATGTCTTTGGGATCTTGGGAACTATTATAAACAAGAAACTCCTTTTGTTTTGAGAAAGTAAAGGATTTGGCTAATAGCAGTCAGTCCTGAAATCTTATTCTTTTCATGTTCTAGACACATGAAAAAAGATTAAATGAGGTTAATTCAACAAAAGGAGAACATGAGATTTCTTTAGAAATCTTTGGGATTATGAAGTTGGAATAATCATATTTAGTGTAAACCAATTAATTTAGACTAGATTTTGAGCTGCAAAAGAAATACATAATCAATGATGTACTAAAACCATCTGAAACAAGAGAAGTACATCTTTATCTGATCACTGATGTTAAGATCGTTCATGGAAATTCAAATTATATGCAATAAATGATCTAGGTGAGTCTGTTCTTCAGAGATTATCTTTGAAAGAATAAAGTTGATGACGTTCTGGACACTCTTAAAGTCAACAAATGCATCATCCCTTTCACAGTGACATATTCAGAGACTTATTGATTAACTCTCTGACTGAGAACACTTGTGGTTCTTTTTTCTGCATGGATAAATAAATTATGGATGTAGATCACGGCATATGTGTAAGTGCTACACACAACAGAAGTGCTCAGGCTGTCAAGAAGGAAAAGTATCTGCACATTTTACATTTTATAACCATAATGCAGAAGAGGTTTATTAAGAGTAAAAAGTTAATGGCCTGACACAAAAGAATTGTTCCCTTTAGTATTGTATGTTTTGGAACATGCTACGCAACCCAGTTACAAAAGTTTTAAATTATAGGAGCATCATCATTTTCCCCTGAGAGATTATTCCTCATATTTAACTGACAGGAATTGGTTTTGCCCTCACATTAAACCTATTTTCCCTCCTCTTCTTAAGTACACTGAGTTTTTAATGTCTGAGTCTTGAACCATTTTCCATCTGTGATTTTATACACTTTTACGAGTTGCAACCTCATTCTGTATTTCTCCTTTATTGCTGTTTGGTCCTATTGTGCAAATTTAATCCCAGAACTCTTGTGAATGTCACGATGGTGACTTCATTTCTGGTAGGATGTCACTGTGATCTGGATGATCCAGGCACCAAAAGCTGTTTTACCTCTGTATTCCTTCAGAACTTAAAGTGGAAAATAAATAAATAAATAAATAAAGCTCCATGTTTGGTTATTAGTAGCTCTTCACTGCTTTTTGTTGTTGTTGTTGCTCTTTAAGAGAATGAGGAAGGATGTTTGTTTTCAATGGAGTAAATGAATCAAGTATTTTTCTGTAATGTTTTCATCATCTATAATTACTTCCATAACTTGGAAACAGAAGCAAAAGGCTTCTTTCTTTGGATATACTTATCAGTGTTCTTTTTAATATTAGCTAATTGCTCCTAAAGTTTTCACTTCTTTTCCAATTTCCTTTTTGAATGTGAGTTCCTAGAGATCCTGGATTCTACTTGGGCCAGCTCTTGCTCAGTGCTGGCTACCCCTTGGGACCCTTCTTGGTATTTGTTGATGTTGCACTTGGTATTCTGTTTCACTGCTCACCAGAGTTTTTGAGGCAAAAAAAAAAAGGAACACTTTGCTCTCTATTTCTCCATATATTGTCGCTTAACTGTAAGGGGTTTTGTCTTTCTTACATCTGCCTCATCCATGTAAGGATGCTGTAGAGGATATGAAAACCGGTTCAAAATGAAACAACCCAAATCAACCAAACTCTACTTTGTGTGGGAAAATTTAATGTTTGGTAAAATGGATTTGAATTTATAGTTCTCACTGATATTGATGGCGGCCTTATCTTGGACGCCCGCTCGGCACAGCGCACGGCACCCCAGAACTCCTGGGCTCAAGTGATCCCTCGGGCTCAGCCTCCCCGGCAGCTGGGACTACAGGCGCGCGGGGCGGCCCGAGGGGCCGAGCGGGCGGTGAGGAGGCGGCGGCGGGACCCGACCGGCCCGGCCCGGCCCGGCCCAGCGGGGCGCCTCGAACCCTCCCGAGGGGAAGGGAGGGCGCCTCGGCCCGGCAGCGAGCCCCGAAGGGCTGGCTGGGGGGTGACCTGTGAGGAATCGCCTTCCCCGCAGCCTGGACTTGGGTTTCTCGTGGCCTAGCAAGAGGCGGTTTCCTTTCCCGAGCTGTTGGCATCTTCCTGTCAGGATTCACTAGTTCCCAAAGGAATGGAAGAATGCAGCTGATAAGTGCTTAACCACCCTGTGCTCCCATAGGCAGCACCAGGTGCTGGCTTCATCTTCTCCCCTTCGGCACTTTGCGGGTGGGCCTCTCCTTCTGACGTGGTCTGGGTACCTTTTTTAGTGGCACTATAGACCAAAGGAGATGGAAGAAAAGGAGCGATGTGATAAATTCCAGCTAGTACCTTTACACTAAGGAGAACTGTATATTTTGACTTTTTTTTTTTTTTTCTGTGGAAGGGAGGGAAATACTACATTTTATGGGGTATGGGAGGAGGGAGGAAAAATATGTTGCAGATCTTCATGTGGTTTTTAAAACCAGCCGTCAGAGGCAATTACTGAATAAACTGAAGCACAAGAGGAGGGTTTGTAAGCTGGAAGCAGCGCTTGCCCACAAAAGAAAGGGGCAGTGGGCTGCTGTTGTGACTGTGGAGGCAGAAACTTCAGCCTCCTTCATTTTTCACCACCTACTCCCCATCCACCCATCGAGAAAATGAGTTGTGTGCCATGGAAAGGTGACAAGACCAAATCGGAATTGCCAGAGCCATCCCAGCTACCGCCACAGCATATTTACCATGAGAAGCAACACAGGGAGCTGTGCGCCCTCCATGCCCTCAACAATGTCTTCCAGGACAGCAACGCCTTCACGAGGGAAACCCTGCAGGAGATTTTCCAGAGGCTGTCTCCCAACACACTGATGCTTAATTCAAACAAAAAGTCCAGAACATATCACAAAACAGAAGTTAGTAGAGACTTTTTGAGTAAATTTATTCCTTAATGTAAGAGCACTCATGTCCAAAAATTACATAAACTTTCTTTCAATGTTACAAATATTAGCTCATCTCTAGTACTGTGAATCCAGAGGGAGGTGTTATTGGTGTGCCAGACTTGAAGGGCCGGGGCATCCAAAGCCTATAAACCATCTGTAGTTGTCAGTGCAGATGGAGAAACCAGTCAGTCTTCACATGGAAACCTGCAGCTCTGTGGCCTTGTACGATATTTTTAATGACCAGCGTGAAAGACTGAAATTTTATGATTAATGGCTTAAAAATGGTTTTGAAGGACTTTCTTGCCATTATGGCAAAACTGTATAAAGAAGCTGTGACCATATAACCCCATTCATCCCAGTATATACCTCCTGACTGGAACCTCAGACTGTGACTTCAGACACCAAAGGCAAATTGAAATACCATAAAGGTGCCACTATTGTTCAATTACCTCTGGTCTAGGGACAAGGAAACAAGACCAAGGGAAGAGAATGGATCCACAGGAAAGCCAAACTCAGCAGCTGTCCTGAAAATCAGCTTGGGCCGGGCTCGGCCTGGGGGAGGCCACAGCACACCGGCTCATCTGCTGAGGCCACGTTTGCACACACTCCCCCACAAGCAAGAAGGGAGGAGGAGGAGAGTTTTGGGGCTGTGGCGGAAGCTCTGGTCACAGGCAGTGAGCACCCATCCTCCCTCACAGAAATTGGCTCAGCTCTTAAAGCCGCGCAGGCCGGGAAGGCCACGTGCACGGGACATTCCCGTGAGGGACACCTGAGCAGGTGTCATCATCCATCAAAGAGCCCCAAAGCGCTCCCCAGACTCATTGCTGAGGCTTTGCAGCAGAGCACTGCTCGTGGTGCAAAGCGATGCAACAGATGCACAGTCTGTTGCAAGAGACTGTCCCAAACTTGCCCCCGCCAGGGGAGCTACCTGGGCCTTCCCAGCCGGCCCAAGTGAATACGGATCCGCTGGACTCCTTGTTTGTGGGGGACCCTCAGCACCAAGAAGATCTGAGGGAGAGCATCCACGGGACACCATCGGGATCCACAGAGTGGTGAGGTTTTCTACTTAATCTGTGTCTGTCACTCTCTTTCTCTTTTTCTCCCCTCACCTCTTTTCTATTTCTATTTCTCCCTCTCTCCCTGTCTCTCATTTAGAGGTAAATAAAAGCCATACTACTGATTTTGGCGTATGGTCTCATTTGCACCCTAATTCGGGCAGAGGCATTTCTGATCATTTTAATAACCAGATCAGGACATGGGGCTAGAAGCCCAGCAGTCCAGGGGCTGCTCCATGCCACTTCCAGTGGGATCAGCTGTTGAAGCGGTGCCGGGCATGGTCCTTTGTGACACAGGCGCCTTGGGTCAGGGCCCTGGGTGATGCGGGGCATTGTGGTGCCCAGAGGCCCTTGTGACACGGCAGAGCCACGCCCTGCAGGGGACAGATAAGGGGCGCAGGGCCCTGCGTTGCCCAGTCCCAGGAGAGCCGCTTGCTCAGGAGGAAGCAGCTGCCGGGATCCCGCTCTGCGTTCCTGGAGATCAGACATGGAGGAGGACAAGGTGAACCCCAACTCCCAGTCCCCCAGCCCCTTGCCCGGCTGGCTGGGAGACGAGGCCCTCAGCGGGCAGTGGCTGGGGGCAGGCGGCGGCCCAGGCCTGCCCCTGTCGGACACTGGGGAGGAGGGGGCCTTTGCCTACATGGATGAGGAGTGGGAATGCGACACGGATGAAGAGCTTTCCCAGTATGGAGAGGTTCCCAGCCAGGAGCCTTGCCTGCGGGAAGAAGTGAGAGTCCAAGTGTTTTACCAACAGCAAGAAGAAGTGACAGTCCAGGAAGTTTCCCCGTGCGGAGTTGTGAGACTCCGAGAGTGGCGTCAGTGGGAGGTAGGTGTGAGAGTCCACTGGGGAGATGGCACACAGCAAGAGCTGTACCACAGGGAAGAAAGTGGGACGGTCCAGGAGCTGTACCCACGGGATGAAGAGGATGAGACATACCAGGAGCTGTCCCAGTGGGAAGAAGATCAGGCAGTCCAAGACCTGTCCCAGTGGGAAGGCGAAGGATACCACAGACTGTCTCCTTCGGAAGGAGACGTGCGAGGCCGTCCGCACAGGTACACACGGGAAGGAGACAAGAGGGAGGCGCTGGGCAGCTCTCGGGCTGCCTCTCCTGGCCCGGGGAGTCCCACAGAGGATGAGCCGGCGGCTGCTGCTGCTGCTGGGGCTGGAGCTGCTGAGGAGGTGGAGGAGCCCCCGGAGCCTCTGGCTCCCGAGGTGGGAAAGGCACCAGGTTCTCCTGCTGGCAGTGAGGAGGTGCCATCGGCAGGGACAGAGAGCCCAGGCCCTGCCCCAGCCAGCCCCCGAGGCCGCAGGCAGTCTCTGTGGGACTTTGTGTGGGGCATCACCTGTGAGATCGTGCACAAGGCTTGGCTCGTGATCCAGGCATCTGGCCAGCAGCCAGGGGAACAGAGGGACCTGGAGCAAAGCGCGGCTGCAGAACTGGAAGCAGCAGCTCCAGGACAAAAGGAAGAGAGCCCAATCTCTGTCCCACAGAGCCCCTGCTGCCCCCCCAGCCCCTCGCCCAGCCCGCAGGGAGCCCAGGTGCTCAGTGAGCAGCAGGAGGAGGCAGATAGGGGGTCAGTCCTGGCAGAGGAAGAGAGCAAGGAGGGGGCCTTGACTGGGGAGCTTGAGCATTCTCCGTGCAAAGATGAGCAACACACAGAGCTGTCCCAAGGAGAAATCAACAAATACCAAGAAGGGTTCCAAGGGGAAGCCAGCACTGAGCCAGAGTTTTCCCAGGGAGAATCCAGTAGCTCCCGGGAAGGGTCCCAAGGGGAACCCTGCACTGAGCAGGAGCTCTCCCAAGAAGAAGCTGGTAAATACCAGGAAGGGTCCCAAGGGGATGCCTGCACTGAGCAACAGCTACCCCAAAAAGAATACAGGATCTACCAGGAAGGGTCCCAAGGGGAATCCTGCAGTCAGCAGGAGATCTCCCTAGAAGCCGGTAGCTACCACAAGCTCTCCGATTGGGATGAACGCATTGAGGAAGAGCTGTCCCACGGGGATGTCGGTAGCTACCAGGAAGCGTCTGATTGGGAAGAGTCTATGGGCCAAGAGCTTTCTGAAGAGGAAGACTCCAATGGCCAGGAGGTGTCCCGAGGGAATGGTAAGAGACCCTCCGTGCAGTCCAGCTGGGAAAATGACAGTGACCAAGACCTGGCACAGGACAGCTGGGAACAGAGCATCGGGGACAAGCCCTTGCTGCGGGAGGAGGATGAGTGGGATGAAGTGAGCGTCATTGAGCTCTGGGAAGAAAGCAGAGAGCAAAGACTGGCAGGGTTGGCAGGAGGCGGGCTCCCCTTGCCTGTCCCTCGCGAGGCTTGGGTTGAGCACGAGGCATCTGAGCTCTGTGCCTCGCCTCCCCATCTGGAAGCCCTGGCCCCCATGGGGCACACGGCTTCTCCTGCCTTTGAGGAGCAGGTGCCAGAGGCAGGGACGCAGAGCCCGGTGGCTGCCCGGCGCTGCCAGCCCAGGTTCTCAGTTTTCCAGCAGCGAACCCGGACCCTCAGCCAGCAGCGAACCCGGACCCTCAGCCAGCAGCTTGGTCACCCCAAGAAACGTACCTCCATCCTCAGGCGGGCGCTGCACAGCCTGTTCTGCTGCCCCTGCCTGGCGCCAGAGCCCGAGGATTAGGGCCCGCTGCCGGCGCCAGCCCGGGCCCCGCAGGTGGCGGCTGGCCCGCAGCCTGCCCAGCGTCCTCAGGCAGCCTCACGGGCCGCCTTTGCCTGGACATGGCCCTGCAGCCTCAGCAGCCCCCGGCTGCTTTGGAGCACCCCCAGTGGGTGTCCCCAAGACCAAAGATTACCCATGTGGCCAGCCCCAAACCAGCACCCGGGGGGGGCCACTCAGTGCCAAGTGGCTCAGCGGTGAAGGCCGGAGACTCATCAGGGTGGGAGGAGACCTTGACAGTTATCCAGTCCCGCCGTCACCCCGGCACCACCATCACCACCCTGAAACCCTGTCCCCAAGTGCCACATCCAGACGACGCTTGAACGCTTCCAGAAACAGTGACTCCACCACCTCCCGGAGCAACTTCTTCCAATGCCTGACCACTCTGTCAGGGAAAAATTCTTTCTACTATTTCATTGGAACCTCCCATGATGGAATCCAAGACCATTTCCTCTCATCCTGAAAGGATCACATGCTGATCCTTTGGGATTTTATCCATGAGGAATGGGCACAGACAGGAGGTGTTGCTCCCAGGACTCCACTGCACACAGCATGACTGCACCAAAAAGAATTCTTCCGAAGCAGACAGAAGTTGGGTTTAGAAGGAGAAAGAGCAGCAGTAGTGAAAAAAACCAAAAACACGCCCAAACCCCCCAAAAACATGACCATAAAAACCTACAAAAGGAAAAATAATAGGAATAGGACTAATAATAATAAAAAGAAGATGAAGAAGATGAAGGAAAAGTAGTAGTAAACAGGAAAAATAATTAAGCATAAGAAGAAAGAAAAAGAAAAAGAACAAAAAATAATAGGAATAGGAAAAAGCGTAATAAGAAAAAAGAATAAGAATAAAAATAAGAATAAGAATAAAAATAATTAAAGGACAAAAATAAGAATAAGAATAAGAGTAAGAATAATTAAAGGACTAAGAATAAGAATAAGAATAAGAATAAGCATAAGGAAAAGGTAAAGGAAAAAAGGAATAAGAATGAGAATGATAAAAAGAATATGAATAGGAAAAGGAATAATAATAATAATAATAAGGAAAAGAAAAAAGCGTAAAGAAAAGAATAGGAAAAGGAATAAGAATTAAAACAAGAATAAGACAAAGAAAACAAAGAATAGGAATGAGAATGAGAATGAAAATAAGAAAATAGAATAAGTTGATGTAGAAGAAGGAATAGTAGTACAAGTAAAGAAGAAAAAGTAGAAGGAGAAGAAGTAGAAGAAGAAAAGGAAGAAGAAGACAAAATAGTAGTACTATCAAATTATTATTATTATTATTATTTATTATTATTATTATTATTATAACAGTAATGTCAAGTGAAAATACACATCCACACATCCTCTATAGCATCACAGAGGAGATCGTCTAGTTCCAACAGATTCTCTTCTGCTCTCTTTCTCTCTCTCTGCCACCTCTTTCCTATTTCTTTCCATCTCTCTCCCTCACATTTCTTGTTAAATAAAACCCATGTTAATGAAATCGGTATGTTGTCACCATATGGTGTCATTTGTGCTTTCATTTGGGCACAGGCGTCTCTCCCTAAGCCGATCGGAACACATTCTCTGCCCAGCCTGACGTCATAGCACAGGTGCTCCAGCTCTCTGAGGATCTCCACCGCTCTCCTCTGAACTCATTCTGGCAGCTCCGTGTCCTTCTTATGCTGGGGCCCCCAGACACGGATGTAGCGCTCCAGGTGGGGTCTCAAGAAATGGACTGGAGGGCCACAATCACCTCCCTTGACCTGCTGCTCTTCACTCCTTTCCCTGCAGCCCAGCACGGGCGTGGCTTCCTGGGCTGGCAGCACAGATTGCCGGCTCACGCCGAGCTTCTCCTCCAGCAGCACCTCCAAGTCCTTCTCCTCAGCCCCTGCCCCGCTCAGCTGCCTGTCCCCCGCAAACCCCGTGCTGAGGTGGAGCTCCATTCACCCTCTGCCTCATTGGCAAAGCCATTCAGGAGCCCCGGGGCCAAGGGCAGAGCCCTCCCTGAGGGACACCCCTCATCCCCCGCCTCCACCTGGACGTGGAGCCACTGACCACAACTCCCCGGCTGCGTCCATCTGGCCCATTCCTCCTGCCCCGCACAGCCCACCCCCCAAAGCCAGGCCTCTGCAGTGTGGGGCTCGGGGTGTCGGTGCTGTGGCACTGGGCCTCACGGGGGCTCTGGGCACGTCAGCGCTGTCCGAGACGGCAGTGTTCTGGGTCGTGGCTTAGACATTGCTAGGAGGGAGCTTTGCCCATTATGGCAAAACTCTATAAAGAGGCTGAGACCACCCAAACCCAGCCGTCCTTCACCTGACTGCAGCTTTGGGCTGGGACTTAAGCTGCCTCATGGAACTTGAGATACCATAAAGGTGCCACTGTTGTTCAATTACCTCTGGTCTAGGGACAAGGAAACAAGACCAAGGGAAGAGAATGGATCCACAGGAAAGCCAAACTCAGCAGCTGTCCTGAAAACCAGCTTGGGCCGGGCTCGGCCTGGGGGAGGCCACAGCACACCGGCTCATCTGCTGAGGCCACGTTTGCACACACTCCCCCACAAGCAAGAAGGGCGGAGGAGGAGGAGAGTTTTGGGGCTGTGGCGGAAGCTCTGGTCACAGGCAGTGAGCACCCATCCTCCCTCACAGAAATTGGCTCAGCTCTTAAAGCCGCGCAGGCCGGGAAGGCCACGTGCACGGGACATTCCCGTGAGGGACACCTGAGCAGGTGTCATCATCCATCAAAGAGCCCCAAAGCGCTCCCCAGACTCATTGCTGAGGCTTTGCAGCAGAGCACTGCTCGTGGTGCAAAGCGATGCAACAGATGCACAGTCTGTTGCAAGAGACTGTCCCAAACTTGCCCCCGCCAGGGGAGCTACCTGGGCCTTCCCAGCCGGCCCAAGTGAATACGGATCCGCTGGACTCCTTGTTTGTGGGGGACCCTCAGCACCAAGAAGATCTGAGGGAGAGCATCCACGGGACACCATTGGGATCCACGGAGTGTGAAGTTTTCTACTTAGTCTGTGTCTGTCACTCTCTTTCTCTCCCCCCACCTCTTTTCTATTTCTATTTCTCCCTCTCTCCCTGTCTCTCATTTAGAGGTAAATAAAAGCCATACTACTGATTTTGGCGTATGGTCTCATTTGCACCCTAATTCGGGCAGAGGCATTTCTGATCATTTTAATAACCAGATCAGGACATGGGGCTAGAAGCCCAGCAGTCCAGGGGCTGCTCCATGCCACTTCCAGTGGGATCAGCTGTTGAAGCGGTGCCGGGCATGGTCCTTTGTGACACAGGCGCCTTGGGTCAGGGCCCTGGGTGATGCGGGGCATTGTGGTGCCCAGAGGCCCTTGTGACACGGCAGAGCCACGCCCTGCAGGGGACAGATAAGGGGCGCAGGGCCCTGCGTTGCCCAGTCCCAGGAGAGCCGCTTGCTCAGGAGGAAGCAGCTGCCGGGATCCCGCTCTGCGTTCCTGGAGATCAGACATGGAGGAGGACAAGGTGAACCCCAACTCCCAGTCCCCCAGCCCCTTGCCCGGCTGGCTGGGAGACGAGGCCCTCAGCGGGCAGTGGCTGGGGGCAGGCGGCGGCCCAGGCCTGCCCCTGTCGGACACTGGGGAGGAGGGGGCCTTTGCCTACATGGATGAGGAGTGGGAATGCGACACGGATGAAGAGCTTTCCCAGTATGGAGAGGTTCCCAGCCAGGAGCCTTGCCTGCGGGAAGAAGTGAGAGTCCAAGAGTTTTACCAACAGCAAGAAGAAGTGACAGTCCAGGAAGTTTCCCCGTGCGGAGTTGTGAGACTCCGAGAGTGGCGTCAGTGGGAGGTAGGTGTGAGAGTCCACTGGGGAGATGGCACACAGCAAGAGCTGTACCACAGGGAAGAAAGTGGGACGGTCCAGGAGCTGTACCCACGGGATGAAGAGGATGAGACATACCAGGAGCTGTCCCAGTGGGAAGAAGATCAGGCAGTCCAAGACCTGTCCCAGTGGGAAGGCGAAGGATACCACAGACTGTCTCCTTCGGAAGGAGACGTGCGAGGCCGTCCGCACAGGTACACACGGGAAGGAGACAAGGGGGAGGCGCTGGGCAGCTCTCGGGCTGCCTCTCCTGGCCCGGGGAGTCCCACAGAGGATGAGCCGGCGGCTGCTGCTGCTGGGGCTGGAGCTGGTGAGGAGGTGGAGGAGCCCCCGGAGCCTCTGGCTCCCGAGGTGGGAAAGGCACCAGGTTCTCCTGCTGGCAGTGAGGAGGTGCCATCGGCAGGGACAGAGAGCCCAGGCCCTGCCCCAGCCAGCCCCCGAGGCCGCAGGCAGTCTCTGTGGGACTTTGTGTGGGGCATCACCTGTGAGATCGTGCACAAGGCTTGGCTCGTGATCCAGGCATCTGGCCAGCAGCCAGGGGAACAGAGGGACCTGGAGCAAAGCGCGGCTGCAGAACTGGAAGCAGCAGCTCCAGGACAAAGGGAAGAGAGCCCAATCTCTGCCCCACAGAGCCCCTGCTGCCCCCCCAGCCCCTCGCCCAGCCCGCAGGGAGCCCAGGTGCTCAGTGAGCAGCAGGAGGAGGCAGACAGGGGGTCAGTCCTGGCAGAGGAAGAAAGCAAGGAGGGGGCCTTGACTGGGGAGCTTGAGCATTCTCCGTGCAAAGATGAGCAACACACAGAGCTGTCCCAAGGAGAAATCAACAAATACCAAGAAGGGTTCCAAGGGGAAGCCAGCACTGAGCCAGAGTTTTCCCAGGGAGAATCCAGTAGCTCCCGGGAAGGGTCCCAAGGGGAACCCTGCACTGAGCAGGAGCTCTCCCAAGAAGAAGCTGGTAAATACCAGGAAGGGTCCCAAGGGGATGCCTGCACTGAGCAACAGCTACCCCAAAAAGAATACAGGATCTACCAGGAAGGGTCCCAAGGGGAATCCTGCAGTCAGCAGGAGATCTCCCTAGAAGCCGGTAGCTACCACAAGCTCTCCGATTGGGATGAACGCATTGAGGAAGAGCTGTCCCACGGGGATGTCGGTAGCTACCAGGAAGCGTCTGATTGGGAAGAGTCTATGGGCCAAGAGCTTTCTGAAGAGGAAGACTCCAATGGCCAGGAGGTGTCCCGAGGGAATGGTAAGAGACCCTCCGTGCAGTCCAGCTGGGAAAATGACAGTGACCAAGACCTGGCACAGGACAGCTGGGAACAGAGCATCGGGGACAAGCCCTTGCTGCGGGAGGAGGATGAGTGGGATGAAGTGAGCGTCATTGAGCTCTGGGAAGAAAGCAGAGAGCAAAGACTGGCAGGGTTGGCAGGAGGCGGGCTCCCCTTGCCTGTCCCTCGCGAGGCTTGGGTTGAGCACGAGGCATCTGAGCTCTGTGCCTCGCCTCCCCATCTGGAAGCCCTGGCCCCCATGGCACACACGGCTTCTCCTGCCTTTGAGGAGCAGGTGCCAGAGGCAGGGACGCAGAGCCCGGTGGCTGCCCGGCGCTGCCAGCCCAGGTTCTCAGTTTTCCAGCAGCGAATCCGGACCCTCAGCCAGCAGCGAATCCGGACCCTCAGCCAGCAGCTTGGTCACCCCAAGAAACGTACCTCCATCCTCAGGCGGGCGCTGCACAGCCTGTTCTGCTGCCCCTGCCTGGCGCCAGAGCCCGAGGATTAGGGCCCGCTGCCGGCGCCAGCCCGGGCCCCGCAGGTGGCGGCTGGCCCGCAGCCTGCCCAGCGTCCTCAGGCAGCCTCACGGGCCGCCTTTGCCTGGACATGGCCCTGCAGCCTCAGCAGCCCCCGGCTGCTTTGGAGCACCCCCAGTGGGTGTCCCCAAGACCAAAGATTACCCATGTGGCCAGCCCCAAACCAGCACCCGGGGGGGGACACTCAGTGCCAAGTGGCTCAGCGGTGAAGGCCGGAGACTCATCAGGGTGGGAGGAGACCTTGACAGTTATCCAGTCCCGCCGTCACCCCGGCACCACCATCACCACCCTGAAACCCTGTCCCCAAGTGCCACATCCAGACGACGCTTGAACGCTTCCAGAAACAGTGACTCCACCACCTCCCGGAGCAACTTCTTCCAATGCCTGACCACTCTGTCAGGGAAAAATTCTTTCTACTATTTCATTGGAACCTCCCATGATGGAATCCAAGACCATTTCCTCTCATCCTGAAAGGATCACATGCTGATCCTTTGGGATTTTATCCATGAGGAATGGGCACAGACAGGAGGTGTTGCTCCCAGGACTCCACTGCACACAGCATGACTGCACCAAAAAGAATTCTTCCAAAGCAGACAGAAGTTGGGTTTAGAAGGAGAAAGAGCAGCAGTAGTGAAAAAAACCAAAAACACCCCCAAACCCCCCAAAAACATGACCATAAAAACCTACAAAAGGAAAAATAATAGGAATAGGACTAATAATAATACAAAGAAGATGAAGAAGATGAAGGAAAAGTAGTAGTAAACAGGAAAAATAATTAAGCATAAGAAGAAAGAAAAAGAAAAAGAACAAAAAATAATAGGAATAGGAAAAAGCGTAATAAGAAAAAAGAATAAGAATAAAAATAAGAATAAGAATAAAAATAATTAAAGGACAAAAATAAGAATAAGAATAAGAGTAAGAATAATTAAAGGACTAAGAATAAGAATAAGAATAAGAATAAGAATAAGAATAAGCATAAGGAAAAGGTAAAGGAAAAAAGGAATGAGAATGATAAAAAGAATATGAATAGGAAAAGGAATAATAATAATAATAATAATAAGGAAAAGAAAAAAGCATAAAGAAAAGAATAGGAAAAGGAATAAGAATTAAAACAAGAATAAGACAAAGAAAACAAAGAATAGGAATGAGAATGAGAATGAAAATAAGAAAATAGAAGAAGTTGATGTAGAAGAAGGAATAGTAGTACAAGTAAAGAAGAAAAAGTAGAAGGAGAAGAAGTAGAAGAAGAAAAGGAAGAAGAAGACAAAATAGTAGTACTATCAAATTATTATTATTATTATTATTTATTATTATTATTATTATTATTATAACAGTAATGTCAAGTGAAAATACACATCCACACATCCTCTATAGCATCACAGAGGAGATCGTCTAGTTCCAACAGATTCTCTTCTGCTCTCTTTCTCTCTCTCTGCCACCTCTTTCCTATTTCTTTCCATCTCTCTCCCTCACATTTCTTGTTAAATAAAACCCATGTTAATGAAATCTGTATGTTGTCACCATATGGTGTCATTTGTGCTTTCATTTGGGCACAGGCGTCTCTCCCTAAGCCGATCGGAACACATTCTCTGCCCAGCCTGACGTCATAGCACCGGTGCTCCAGCTCTCTGAGGATCTCCACCGCTCTCCTCTGAACTCATTCTGGCAGCTCCGTGTCCTTCTTATGCTGGGGCCCCCAGACACGGATGTAGCGCTCCAGGTGGGATCTCAAGAAATGGACTGGAGGGCCACAATCACCTCCCTTGACCTGCTGCTCTTCACTCCTTTCCATGCAGCCCAGCACGGGCGTGGCTTCCTGGGCTGGCAGCACAGATTGCCGGCTCACGCCGAGCTTCTCCTCCAGCAGCACCTCCAAGTCCTTCTCCTCAGCCCCTGCCCCGCTCAGCTGCCCGTCCCCCGCAAACCCCGTGCTGAGGTGGAGCTCCATTCACCCTCTGCCTCATTGGCAAAGCCATTCAGGAGCCCCGGGGCCAAGGGCAGAGCCCTCCCTGAGGGACACCCCTCATCCCCCGCCTCCACCTGGACGTGGAGCCACTGACCACAACTCCCCGGCTGCGTCCATCTGGCCCATTCCTCCTGCCCCGCACAGCCCACCCCCCAAAGCCAGGCCTCTGCAGTGTGGGGCTCGGGGTGTCGGTGCTGTGGCACTGGGCCTCACGGGGGCTCTGGGCACGTCAGCGCTGTCCGAGACGGCAGCGTTCTGGGTCGTGGCTTAGACATTGCTAGGAGGGAGCTTTGCCCATTATGGCAAAACTCTGTAAAGAGGCTGAGACCACCCAAACCCAGCCGTCCTTCACCTGACTGCAGCTTTGGGCTGGGACTTAAGCTGCCTCATGGAACTTGAGATACCATAAAGGTGCCACTATTGTTCAATTACCTCTGGTCTAGGGACAAGGAAACAAGACCAAGGGAAGAGAATGGATCCACAGGAAAGCCAAACTCAGCAGCTGTCCTGAAAACCAGCTTGGGCCGGGCTCGGCCTGGGGGAGGCCACAGCACACCGGCTCATCTGCTGAGGCCACGTTTGCACACACTCCCCCACAAGCAAGAAGGGAGGAGGAGGAGGAGAGTTTTGGGGCTGTGGCGGAAGCTCTGGTCACAGGCAGTGAGCACCCATCCTCCCTCACAGAAATTGGCTCAGCTCTTAAAGCCGCGCAGGCCGGGAAGGCCACGTGCACGGGACATTCCCGTGAGGGACACCTGAGCAGGTGTCATCATCCATCAAAGAGCCCCAAAGCGCTCCCCAGACTCATTGCTGAGGCTTTGCAGCAGAGCACTGCTCGTGGTGCAAAGCGATGCAACAGATGCACAGTCTGTTGCAAGAGACTGTCCCAAACTTGCCCCCGCCAGGGGAGCTACCTGGGCCTTCCCATCCAGCTAAAATGCATATTAATCCTTTGGATTCTTTTTTCCATGATCCTCTCCAAGCATACCAGTAGAAGAAGATTAACGGGATGCCATCAGCCTCCAGGGAGTGGTGGTATTTTTTACCTAATCTGTCTATCACTCTCTTTATCTCTCTTTCTCTCACTCATTTCCTTAATGTTAAATAAAATCCATACTATTGACTTCAGCATATTCTCTGATTTGCATTTTAATTCAATCAGAGGCATCTCTAACAATTTTAGTAAGCAGATTGCAACTGATATATATATACATATCCCATATATAACCCATTCCTGTGTTGTTTTTTTTATTATTTCTGTTCCTTTTCTTTTCGGTGTAACAATTTGTGATGTGAGACATGCTATTTGATTCATAATTGACTTATTTTAAAATGATTACTTTGATTTACATGGACTTTTCATGAAGTCATATAAACAGATTTGCTGCAAAAGATATCTTGGTGCAAATCAATCCTCAATCTATTGAGAAATGATGAATTTTAATTTTTTCTTTGAAAACTGGAAGAATCTTCTTAGAGGAAACAACATATATCCTCATATTTTCTTACTTAAGTTCATTTGGAAGCAGTTTACATACTTGCCAGTGATGATGTGGGCTTAAGTTCAGAAGCACACCCATAATTTTGAACTAACGACATCTAAATGTTCCTTGTTATAGATGTCAATATTCTGGAGTAAGCATTTTACAGAAGAAAACAACTCAGTGGAAATGAAGATCTGCAATACATGAGGTCTAGCAATTTTCTTTTATTTTCGCCACCACACGGCTTCTCCTTTAGGTGAAAGGAACAAAGCCTTATCTAATTATTTCAACTACTGCGACTCCCTGGTGTTAACAAGATGTATTATATAGAGATGGGACATTTCCCAGTGATTGTATTTTCTCTCTGCTCAGATCTCCTCTCCATGCAAGTAGAAACAAGATCTTTGTACTGATCAATCTGTGCTCTGCATCCCACATCAATTGAGTAATGTAAAAAGGATGCATATTAAGCACAGAAAGAAATTCTCCACAAAAAATCTTGCAATTGGCACTACCCCATATTAAAATCACCTCCCCTTTCTGCATAAAAAGACCTTCAGTTAAACGAATGGTATGAGGAAATGAAAACAATTTTGTTAACAATTCACCTAAAGCATTCACCAAGCATGCAAACACTTTGTATTAGTGGTTAAACTTTGGGATTTCTCATCTATTGTGTCTTGGTTTGAAAGACAGGTGTCTGCTAAGGAAGGCAGAAGCCTCCCTTGGAATGGCAGATGTGACCCCCCTTCCCTCTGAGTTGTTATAATTTTGAAATCAAGGGCTTTTAGGCAAAGATGTGGGAAATAGGAATAACAGTTCTTTACTATTATATATCTATATGTGAATAACAAGCCAAACAAACAACAACAACTATGGCAGTAACAGCAAACAATCACAAACCCAGTCCCAGCCTTCTCAGCTGTCAGGCCCTTTCCCCTCAGGTGCAGTTCCGCTCGCAGCCGGCAGGGGCGCTGGCGGCTCCCGGTGAGCAGGGCAGGTGCGATGGTTCCCCCGCGGCTGCAGGGGGCGCTCCGGAGCGAGCTCGGGGAGCACGCGGCACCAATGCCCTGGGATACCGGGGAGGGATGGGACAAAAGCTTCACAAACCCCTGGGCAGCCGATCCTGATGTCCGGCCAGACCCTCAGGAACAGCAGGCTGGAACGGCAGGCTGGAACGGCAGGGACGAGCACAAATCCCACATGGCCGATGAGGTGTATCCAAACGGAGAACCCCCTGGGGGTCGGGGCAGGCAAGGCGAGCACGGCTAAAACGTAGCGAAGGCTCGAAGCAGCAGCGGGACAGGGCGGCCACAGCCCAGCTCCTAGCAGGACAGGGAGGGCGGCTTTGGGATCCCGGGGCTGCTCTGACAGAAAGAAAAATGGCCGAAGAACAAGCAGCTTCCCTCTCTCTCCAAACGCCCCGAGACCGACTGACCATACACTCAGGTGAAACAAAAAAGAGCAGCCAGGTCTTTTGTTCTTCTTTAAGCACCTGGCCATTTGTTCCCCTAGAAACATGTATGGGGGGGAAATTCCTTTAACAGAAAAAAACCCAAAAACTCCAGGGGAGCTCCTAAAACCCCAACAACTGCCAGAAGTCAAAAGTCAAAGTTTGGAACTCCAGAACCTCAGTCACCCTTTGTCTTTGCTTATAGGTATATTATAGATAAAACTACAGATTCTACTATGCTTGATAATATTTTTCTGTTTTCTCATTTATGCTCTGATGACCAGAGTACTGTGTGTGTATTATTAATCAATCTCATGGCTTTGGAAAGACAATACAATTCAGGAAAAGCCAGTGATGTGGACTGTAAGTCAGTCTCATCAAATGGAGTTTGAGTGCAGTGAAGGGAATGATGTATATGTGGAGCTTTCTATCACAAATTTGATTTGTTGATGACAAACTTGTACCGTTCCAGCTCTGCACTGTTTGTTTGATGGATCATCTAAGCTGCAAAATACTTTCTTACTCTGATAAAATGTATGCATATTCTAGATAGGTTGTCGGGGGAATAAGGCCCCAAATCTCACAGAAATGCGAGAACAATTAGTTAACCAAAGAAGGAGAATGCTACTTCTTTTTTTTTTCTCCCAGAAATAAATAAAAGTAATTACATGCAATATTTTTAACTGGTGAAATATTTTTACTTATATTAAATTGTATTTATAATGAAGTTCTTACAAAAGTAACTTTTAAACTAATACTGTCTAATCATTGGTTACTGATTTTTTTCTTAGAGCTATTGATATTTGAGGGAATTTATTAACAGATTTTACAAAGAAAATCTTATTCCTTTTCTGATCTTTTCCTAAACTTAGTTAATTTCTCTATTTTTACATTTTGCAGAGGAATACAGCTTACACTGTTTAAGTAAATATCAATTTAATTATGGAATAAGCTAATCATTATTAACAGGACAAATAATATTGTATTGATGATCTTTCAGACACACATTATTAATGGTGAAGAGGCTTCTTGTTTCCCTGTAGTCAAATAATATTTGATTTCAAGTTCATTGTCTTTAAAAAAAATTTAGAAAATTGTATTCCTCTATTCACTCATATTTTGTGAGGGTTAGTCTAGCAAATCAAATAAAATTATCTTTTCAGAATATTTTCACTCAGGGCCGACTCCCCTGAATTTCAATAGACTCCAGACTTGTCTCCTAATAGCATCCAAGGACAGAAAGATGATGTTCCAGTCCATAGAGGGGGAAAGCCACTACTTCAATTTCTAATGCAACCTTTCCAATTTCTCATTCTCAGCAGTTTTGTCATATCAATCTTTTAGCTAAGAAGTGCTGAGGAATGCTTACATAATCTGTTTATAAAATGGAGACTAATTGTCACTTTTCAGAAACAGAAATTCTGTAAAACAAAAAAACCCAAAATAAATGTTTAATGTAAGAATGCCTTGGTGCATCTAGTTTGGAAAACAAATGTTCCTTCCAGGATAATCTTACCTTATTGCCCAGAGAGGTTGTCTCCACCCTCAGAGCTTTCAAGATCTCACTGGTTAAACTCCTGAGCAACCTGGCCTGATTTCACAGCTGATTCTGCTCTGGGGAAGTACAAGAGACCTCCTGAGGCCTCTTCCAGTCTGAACTATTCTGCTGGTTTTGTCTGTGGTAGAGTTAATTTCCTTCCCAGTGGCTGGACTGGGGCTGTGTTTTGGATTTGTGCTGAACACAGGGTTGATAATACAGAGATGTTTTTGTTATTGCTGAGCAGGGCTTACACTGAGCCAAGGCCTTTTCTGCTTTTCGGACCGGCCATGCTGGTGAGGAAGTTGGGGGTGCCTGGGAGGGTGGGAGGAGACACAGCCAGGACAGGTGACCCCAACTGACCAAAGGGATATTCCAGACCATACGATGTCATTATATATCAGTGTATACAGCAGGGGGAAGAAGGAGAAGTGGAGAAACATTTCTAGTGATGATATTTGCAGTCACTGTTACCTGGGGCCCTGCTCTCCTGGAGAGACTGCCCATGGGAAGCATTGAATTAATTTATTGGTTTTCCTTGCTTGTATGTGTGTCTTTTTCTTTCCCTATTAAACTGTCTTTATCTCAACCCATGAGTTTTCTACCTTTTACCCTTCTGATTCTCTCCCCGGTCCTGCTGGTGGGGGAGTGAGCGAGCGCTGCCTGGGCCTTGGTTGCCAGCTGGGATGAAACCCAGGCAACCCTATATCCTATGATACATTCACAATTCCCACCCTCGTCTTCAACATAATTAGGGGTATTCAAGAGCTCACAAGCATCTTTGTGCCTGCAAAACTGTCAGTGCTAAACCCATCCCACTACACTATACAAACATACTGAGTCACATATGTAGTCACATTCATGCTGTCCTATATTGGGAAACAATGCTCTGGGGCCTCTCTAACCCAAACATTGTTCAGAACCACTACACTCTGATAGGAAGCGTATGAATTGTACAACTAAGAGACATATCTAGATTAACTTGCAATGAAGAAAACCAAAATCTTAACGTCTCTGAATTCCTAGTACATATTTTTCCCCCACTAAGACAAAAAAACCTCACAAAAAAGAAAAGTCTTATTCATTAGTTTCTATTTTGTAGATATGCAGACTTGTGTTTATGAATATTATAATTACAAATATTGTTACCTGAGCATCTCCTCCTGCAACGTATATTAATTTGATTTCCATCTATCCTACTTTTTATTTTCTCCTGTTTCAGAACAAAGAAATGTGCTGTGAAGTGTGTTCATTTGGTTGTCTGCTTTGGACTTATTTATTTGGATCAATTTTTAGTATACCTTCTCATCCTAGTGTTCAACTTACTATTTAGCTACATCACATCAAAGAAATACACCTTCTGTACATACCCAGGCCATTATCAAGACTTAAACAGATGAAATAAACCTTCAAAAGAAAACAGTGGCTTGGCAAGGAAGTTGTAGACCATTCTCCGTAAGCTTTTGATAAACCACTTTTTGATAACCCAAAATACCAAAAGATAACCAGTGGATAAAAGATCAAAACTCCATCTTAAAATTTGATATCATACGAGAAGGTGACATGGAAAGCAAAAGACAAATGTGCTACTCCCATAGTATCTGCACTGGTGACAACTACCCTTCAGGCTTTTGTTCTGGCCAGAAGCTTGTAATGCCTGAAGGCTTCATGCAAGTTGGAGGCATAAATGCATTTCTATGGTCTGAGATGAGATCAGACTACATTAAGCTCTAACCAGACTAATGCTAGGAGAAAAAATAACCTAAAAACATTCTTAAGAGGGGACTATATTGATCAATTGTAGGTACACGTATCTCCAGGCAATGACAAACTGTCCTGTCTATAGCTCCTGCTCAGAGGACAGTTAACAGCAAAATGATTCATTTGAGGAGGGAACCTCCTTCAGAGGAATGAAGAGGAAGAAAACTCCATAGAGTCAGTCCACAGCTTTTTTTCCCCATCCTCTTCTACCAGGAGAGAGGAACAGTTTGCTTCCTGTAAAACAGGAACAGAAGCTGCATCCCAAGAGTAATCCTGAAATAACCACAATGTCAGGGACAGATTGAGGCTGTATGTAGGATTTGAATACAGGCTTGTGATCTGGGCATAACACCTCAAATTAGTATTCTGCATCTTAATATCCTAACTTCAGCATTTTTGAGATACTATGATATTAGTCTTTGGCTGACAATGGGGCAGAAAGTTCTCTCCCTTTTTGTTTCCTTGTTTCATCCTTAGGTGTTCAAAGACAGAAAGTGGTCTGTGGATTGTAACTACAATGTTCTTTTCATGCTTTGTATATGATACACATCTGTCCTGGTTTCTCATTTATCCTGTCAGATAGCTTTGGTTTAATAGCATGTGGCATTTCAGCTCTCTTGGTTCACTAATTTTTACTGAGGTACAGGGAGAAACTAAGTTTATGCATCTTATTTTCATCTCGGTGCATGTAAATGTCACACAGGGAGTTGAAAATCCAACCTGAAACATGGGAAGAAAAATGTTTCAGCATTCAGTAATATTTGCATCTTATTTCTACTAATGACTTCATTTTTCACAGTTCTAGATAAGCATTTGGACAGGCACATCACTGTGATTCATCAACAGAAGCCCGCTTTACCACACTGTTGTATTAAAAAACCCTTTTGTAACGCTTTATACTTTAGTGGTTTTAAGAGATCAGCATTCATCATTCTCTATCTTGTTGGGCAACACTTCTTCGAGAAAAGCTAGAAATGGAATTGATTTTCCCAGCTTTATTAAAGAATCGGTAAAGCAGCGAAGTGTTATTGGTCATGCCTGTCTTGCCGTCTGCTTTCAATTGCAGGCCCTATTGTCATATACACTGAAAGCAACTGTAAGTGCAAACAAGATAGTAAGGAAAATGGCACTTTCTGGAGAGCACAGAATGCTCTATTCAGGACCTTTGTCAGGATTTGCTCTGAAATTACGATTGTACCTTCGGTTACTTTATGAACTTATTTTCTGCCTATTACTGAAACACATAAAGTGTTTCTCTCCAGGAAGGGTGGTTCACAAAAGTGCTTGGGTTTTAGATTACCAGGATTTTCTGCATTATGCAACAAACAGAGCAAAAATTGTACACAACCCCTGCAGTCCTTGTTTCCAAGAGAAGGCTGTGTGTGCATTATGTGTATAGGAGAAAGTAACTTCTGTAACATTTTTGCTGATAGTTTAAACTACAATTTAATAGGCTACAATAAGAAACTTTGTAAAAGGGAAAATTCTGAACTCCTGAATAAGAAAATAGAGGGTTTAATAACAGTCCCTGCTGATTCTTTCCTTTTAATTGTTTTTCCCGAAGCAACTTTTAACAGTTGCAACTTTAACTTTGCAGATTGCAACAATATGCACACAGCAGCCTCTAGATGCCCAGGAAAAGTGTCCCTGCACTACTTCTGAAGCTAACAGTGCTGTTCTTGCTTCTTCAAAGCTGTTCTTGCTCCTTCTACAACCTCCATCTGCCCTCCCAAAACAGCCTCTAAAGCGACATAGAAGGAAACCAATGAAAAGTTGCATCCCTTGCAACTTGTAAAACCAAACCAAAACTCACATTGGATGTTGAGCTTCTGTCAGGAGCATTGTACAACAGAAACTCTTATGTTCTGACCTTCCCATTCAATAGTCAGTACACAAATCCTTTTCTATATTCTGCAATTCAGTGCTGCTGCTGTTTAATTACTGTTATCATGACAGTGTACTGGAGGCTTAGACACCACTTATGCTCCAAAAAGCAGAAAATATGAAAGTGACTTTAACAGTATAAGCTTTACAATTTAAGTAAAATAAAAGACATAGGTGCAGATGAAGTACCAGGAAATAACAAAAAAACTATTAGGACAACAATCTGAAAAGACAGAATTTAATTTCCTACCTATGGCTTTAAGAAGGACGAAGGAAGATAATGGGGAAGCTTTGTTGATGTTTCCAAAGTGCTCCTTCATGACTTTTTTTCTGCATGACTGCAAAGACACTAATTACTTCTGGAGCTAGACATTGCTAGACATTCAAAGAGTTGTATTTGGAAACCTATGATGAACACAAAACTGAATTTTTCTGCTCCTTTGCTACATCAATACCTGTACCACGTCTTGTGACAGTAATTTCCTACCTTGTAATCAGCACAACTCTACCACCTTGGCTCATCAAAAGCAAAACAAAAATTAAAATTGGAGGGGGACTGTAGATGGGATGAAAATTATTTATAAACCTTCAGCATAAGGATGTTTAGCCATGAGCCAGCTTGAGGATTCCACCACAGATAGGCAACTCATCTAACATGGATAGTGACAACTTCTCACTTAAGAAAGGGCAAAAAAAGCTTGGGAAACAATAGGAATACAGAATACAGAAAAACGTCCATAAACATCAAAGAAATCTGGTGGAGATTTAACATGATCTAATTTATCGGAACCTGAATATGTAGTCTGGCTGGATAGCAAATCCTCTGCAACCACTAGGGAACAAGGAGAAAAAATATTTTCGCCATCCAAATGGTACGTACACATGAACTTCTTTGGAGGAACAATTTTTAAGTTATTCACCACTCCCAGTATGCTCTTTTGGATGTTCCTCCTGTAAAGGCTGAAGAGGAGAAACCCTATATATTTTATTTTGAGAGTAATAATTGCAGACTTAAATTAATAAATAACCACTTTTAGTAACCCAAGTGAGTGCATAATGACATAAAAAAGGTTATCCTTCTGCAAGTTGATTGATTAAAAGTGTGTCTCTAACTGCATGAAATTGCAAGAAATTGTTCATATAATCTAAAAATGGCAACCACAAGCTCATAGCACATTTTATGGAGTGTGGTTGGAAAATTCATTTCTACCACACTCTTTTAGTCTTATGTGAGAAAGTTTTGGTTAAGAAAAAAGGTCAAGTTAGAATAAAGATTGAACTAGTTATTTCAAACCAAATCTGGATACGCTGGCAGAGCTAGGAGTGCTTGGATCCATTAATTTCATATGAGCCAGCCACAACATTTGAATCCAAATTCATATCAGAATTATAACAGCCTTGGAGGATTTCAGATGGAATAATCTGGCTTGAAACTATGGTTAGTTTCCAAATGGTATAAAATTTGCTGTGAATTGGGACTTTTCCATGCTTGTGAAACAATAAAGGCTGTTTCTTGGGCTGATATGTGATTTTTTTCTAAAGCTTCTCTTTTGCAGAAAGCTTAATATATATACCACAAGGAAATGTGGAGAGCTTATCACTGGGCTGGAACCCGGTATTTAAAAACTTTTACATGGATCTGTGCCTTCATTTCTATCACAGATTCAGGAATTTTGTCAAGGTACAAAATGTATGCCTCTAGAATACCATAAAACATGTTATATTCTGAGTTTTGTGTACAAAAGACAGGCTGTATGTGTAATTACGAACACACAGCTACATTATCTGTCTCTGTTTGTGTATCAAGGCATATCATAAGAGTGGTTTGATTTTATCCTGAGTCAGGACATTAGATACACTGTTAAATTTCATGCTGGAGTAGTTGCACCTATAGCCTTCCCCGGCTCTTAGGCTCTTGTGCCTCCCCAGCACATGCTGTTTCCATACAGGTACAGGCCCAGGGCAGGTACCATCCCTCCTTCCTGTGCTGCCCATCTACATGCATGGGAGCTTAGACTGCGATGCAGGGTGAGCCAGGAGTTGTCCAGCACAGAGCCAGTTCAGGAGATTTGGGCAAGGAAGAGAACAGGGTCACAGAACCATAGAGTATCTCAAGTTGGAAGGAACACATAGACAACACTGAGTCCAACTCCCTGCTCCTTGCAGGGCTACCTGAAACTAAGTCATATGAACAAAGAACATCAGCTAGAATATTCTGAAAAACTGCTCAGATTCCTCTCTGTAAGTTCTCTCTTTTTCTGGCTAAATCCTTGCTCTCTAAGATTGTTGGTCTCTGTGAAATCAGGTAAGACTGTCTCACCCCTCAGGTCCACAGTGGCAGTGGTAGCCCTTCCGAAATCACAGATGGAGGGATAAAAATTTATTTGGAGAGGGGCATGTGCTACTGTTTCATAAAGCTGTCTGGAAATATTTTTAAACTCTGTCTGAAAACTATAAAAACTTTTATTTGTCAAAACACATTAACATGAAAATGTACGAACTACTGGTCTGTGGCAATTTTGGATGTCATCTTCTGGGACTGCTGTTTCTGCCGGAATTTAATTAATTTTATGGTTCTACTGAATTTTTCTGATTAGTATTTTTTTTGTGTTCTTATATGTGGTACAGAAGAAAATACTATTAAGTCTCCCCATCTCCACAGGACCATGGGAAGAAAGTAAACACAGCTGAATTCATCCTCAGTTATTCTTTGCATGTTACAATTAGCAGTACCGTTTCCTTTTTTGCAGCGAATCAGTGCTGCAGAGCAGGCCTAGAGCCATGGTTATGGAACCAGGACTACAGACTACACATTCCCACTTAATCACACATGTTCCTTTTATATCCTCGGACAACAAGTAATTTCAGGTGCTACCTATTTGGGGCAATGAACAGTATTGGGTGAAAAACATACTTCTTTTCCCCAGTAAACATCTGACCTTAAAGTGCTGACTCTAAATACAAAACTCCTAAGTTTAGCTGACCTAATTTCTCAGTTTAGCTGACTTGTTCTTGAGATCATGCAGTCAATGCTATTATGTCCTCACCTCAGTAATCTCTTGGTTATTTCTCCTTCACCTGTAGGCCTGAGGATCAGCCATATCTGGAGTCTCCTTTCATGCCAGCCAAGGAAGTATCTCCACACAAGAAATCCTCAGGCATGACAATTTACTCCAAACACTCTTGTTTTCTCAACAGAGAACTCTGGTTTTAAAGAAACTGCTCACTTGCCCAAACTTCAGAGGCACATGGGAGCAAAAATAGAGCAAAGTTCTAGTATGGGAGACAGATAGCCCAGTAAGGGGAAAGTTTCAAAACCAGTGCAGCCTCGAGGAAGAGTGCATTCAGAATGCTATGTATTGCATGCTTAACAATTAAATATGATTTGACACTCACAACTTGTATCTTAGCCAAAGAAATGGAAACATGGAGGTTTATCTTTAATAAGGACAACACAGGACAGTGCCTCAGCTAAGCTTATTTTAAAGAAAAAGTACAAGTATATAAGCTGATCAGCTTTTATATGGGTTTTCTGTGCTATGGATTCTTTAGAGAGTCATCCTTATTTTAAAAAAATAAGCTTTTCAGAGCATGTGTAGCTAAAATCTTTCTATTAATCTGAATCAATTAGATTTAAAAAGAAATGATGGACTCTTTATAGAGACAGGTTTAGCATTATCACATTGGTGACAGACTGATGCACAGGGTTTCAGCAGCATTATCTAAATATAGTGCCTGGCTCACAGATTTTCAGAAGCTGTAAGAGATCTCTCTGAAGGACAACAAAGAAATGGGAAAGAAGGGGATTTGCTTCAACTGAAATGAATGCAAATGGCATCTCCATTCATTTCATTTGCAACAATCTGACACCTTTTCGCTTCCGTTTCACACAAAAAATAGGAGATAATAGGGAAATAGTAATGGTATAAGTGGTCAGAGTCTGACCATTAAAATGTTTACCATCCCAGTGTGATGCCTGCAGATGCAATAAAATTGAAACTGGAAAGGTGTTAGAATTGCTGCCGGTTTCTATTCACTTGAATGGCAGAAACCCAGAATTCTGTTTTATGGTTTCATGTGGAGGGTCAATCCATTATCTTTCTTTCTTCCTGGGATCAAATAGCATTTTTGTGAGATTAGGTCTCCTTGGCACACTGAAGTGGAACCAATGTGCAGAGGTTTGAATTTCAAACTTTTTTTTAAATTGAACTGCTTTAACAAATGGTGAGTTGACTTTAGAATTGAACTTGAAAATATTAAATGGATTTTTAAAGGTTAAAACTTGGAGATTCTCTTAGAAATACTCACATAATAACCCATCTATGATCCAGAAGCATCACAAACATAAATATTATGAGCACTGGAACAAATTAAGTAGTTAAAATATTAAGCAGTTTGTCCTCCCATTTTCTGTCTATATGGTGAAAAATGTATAACATACAGAAATAAAAGGATGCTGTGAACTTTTTTAAAATGGGAGAGAATGAAGAGAGGTAAAGGAGTAAAAATATTGTCTTATGCAACATAAGTATGCACTCCAATTATCAATGGCAACAATCTGAAGCAAGACTGAGAAAAATGTACCATGGACATTCACTAAACCCAGGTTAACATGGTATTGAAGAACTATACCTCTTGTTTTTAACATAAGGACGCATTTTTTTTATTTGAAGAAAAACTTATTCATCAAGGTTGTAGAAATTATGTATATAATAAAAAAACCCAAACAAAACCAAAAGCATGTAGCAAAATAGTGTTTCCTTATGATAACTTCAGATTTAGGAAAGAACGCAAATTTTTATTTACTACTCTATAATTGACAGTCTTCACAAGGAGGAAACAGAAAAACTGAAACCAAATAAATAAATTCTGTAGAAGACAATTAGTGCAGGGTTTCAAAAAAGAAACTGTAAGCTGACTCAGAAATACTTTTGAAATTCTCATTTCTTACCTAGCTATTCTCATTCCTGCTCTGGAAACTTTGCCATACAGCAAAACCAGAATGTGCATTAACAAATGTGGAAATCAAAAGGAATCTGTAAGAATGGAAATTTTTACTCACAAATATACTTGCAGAATAAGAACTTAAATATAATCAAATATCAATAATTAGTTGCCTAAATATTTGTTGAACATTAGTCATTTAACTGTTCTGACCTCACAGACCAAATGGAACTACTTTAGCACCTGGCCCCAGAACAGGCTTTTAAAGTCAGTGTCCAACACAACCCACAGTGTTAAAAGATATTTCCCCTGGCATAGCTAAGCTATGGCTTAAAAGATGCTTTGGAAGAACAGGTCTGTTACAATTTTTATACGCAAAGTTATTTTCCTGCAGTAAGAGAGAACACAAAGGCCACTGAAGGATGTAATGAACTATTTAAACAGATTGATCTAAACACTGATATTTTGTCAAAAATAGATACATAGAGAAGCCTGTATGGTATGTCAACAGAGTGTATGATGATGAGACAGAAAAAGGTACAGAATCCATTCAGGTGATTATGAATTTCTGTAAGAGAAGCAGTAAGAAATAGAACAAGAAATCCAGTCTCCTGAAAAAATAAAAATTCAAACTCAATTTAAATACATGTCTTTAATTTTAACTCTTATTTTTCTAAATCTTATTTCCTAAGTAAGGGCTACATTCTCTCTGGTATACCTGTATCTTTAAAGCAGGAAAAAGTATTTTAGTATTTCTAGCAGAGAAACAGAAGACAACTGCAGCTGTTAGCAAGTTCTTTTAACCGCTAACTGAGCCAGCACATCTTCACCAACAAATAAGAAGGCAGAATAGTATTAGAAATTAACTAAGAACCCAAAAGTCTCACTGAGGCCAAGTTAATACAATAAATGAGTACAACACTTCCCTTAAGTGTTTGGCACCTTTAAATAAATGCAACCTGAGTATTGGCAATTAATGGAATCTGCATTTGCCTCATCCTTGCTGCAGAAGAGACCAAAAGCGATCATGACTTTCAGATCATACTCACAGCCCAAGCAGTTAGATCTAGGGTATGGTAGACTTACAGAAAAATACTGCAAGTAAGCATCTTCTTTCAGAGCTGGCAAAAATTAATTTCAACCTCATTTGATGAACCCTGCCAAAGTTCTTCCAGCCTTATTCTGAATTGCATACAGCAAATTTATAGAGCAAGACCTGAACAATTTAAATACTGTTAAATATTACATTCTGCAGACAGGCAAAGCAGTGAAAAAGAAAACATAATATTTAAGCATATTTACTTTTAAAGTTATATTGAGTGCTATATGTATTGCTAATTTGTGCAAGAGAGTATCCTTCAGATATAAATGAGATATATAACTGAGAGCCGAGCTGCTTGTTTTTCTGCTAAAATAAACTTCACTATTCATTTAATGAGGTTTGCTTTCCAGTAAGAAAAATACTGAAGTATGTAACTCAGCACAGCAAGTTCACTACTCTTATCTTCAACGAGTCAAGACAGTTTTAACATCTGGAACAGCAACTTTGACCAATTTTTTGATCATCAGTATCCAAGATGGGAATTAAATTCAAAATTTACCAAATAGGAATCAACTCAGCAGGCTATCAAGGTTTGCCTTAAGAACCATATCAGTAACTAGATCAGAAAACATCACCAAAACTATATCAACCTGTCATCATCAAAAATAGATTTTTAAAAGAATTTTTTAAGAAATGTTCTTGGCATTGGCAGGCAGATTAATCCAAGTATCAAACATCTTAATAACAAAAACCTGGAGCACAAATGCAACTGATAAAACACCAGAGAGATTACTTTTATCTATTTGCTTCATTTAACTGAACATTGAAAGTAGGAAACTAAGAGGAAGAGAGAAGATGTCCGCCTTGCAAACCCCATAGGCAAATTGCTGTTGACCACTGCCATATATTGTAAATTCTGATGAACAAAAAGAATGCACCTTGGTTAGCCAACTCAAATAATAAAGAATCTTTTCCAGCTACTAAGCTTTTCCGAATGCTCAGTTTTACTAAGTTGCTCTGCTTAGAAAGGAAAAATGTATCTAGTATTTTAGAAAAGTTACTAACTTTCAAGTCTTAACGTCTGCAATTTTGACTGTACATCTTTTTGCGATTGTTTGCTCGTTTGTTTCGTTGGGGTTTTTTGTCAGGGGATTTTTTGCCTTTTTTTAATCAGACAGAGGAAATTTGATGTAAACTGCTTTGAACAGGTCTTAAAGTAACAATTTATTGATGGTGCTCTGCTGCTGCAGGCTTTAGGACACAATTAGGCTTGATTTTTAGCTCTATATGAGGGCCAAACTCCTACTGAAGTTTGTTTCAGTTCAGTCTCCTAGAGAAAACTGGTTTACTGCTGATAAAAGGCATGAAGACAGTGAAGTGTGAGCTTTATTTGTTCAGCCTTCTTAGAAGAATGAAAAATTATGACTTTTCCATGCTTTTATTAGATGAGCAAATACCATAAATAGAAAGAAAACATAGATAAAGAGCAAACAGTGTTAGTAAAGAACAAATTTAATAATGCCTAGATTATAATCTCTATTTTAAAACACATAAAATTATTATTAACCATCTGATAACTGAGGTTCTGAAAATTACATCCCGTAGGACTTGTGAAGGCAAGAAACAAAAGTTCAGTTCTGTTCCAAAGCTGGTTTTAATGTGCTGGTTTGGGAGAATGTAAAATGTGTTCATGTAGGATAACAGAATGTTGGACTCAAGATCCATACTTTAGTGCTTTAAAGCAGGTTCAAGAAAAAACATGAGGGAACTCTGATCCATCTTTATTGGATTGGTAGATGTCAAATGAATAGAAAACTTGCACCATGACTTAGTAAATAAACAAATAGACGTGACAAATAAACACAGCCATAGGGCGAAATCCCATTTTCCTTTTAAGAACTGCATCCCCAAAGTTCAGCTGATTAGCTTTTAGAAGAGTTTATCTCAGCAAGTTTTACATTTTAAGAAAGAGAAAGAGAATAGCAGATAACAAAACCAAGTTAATACAGTGAGAATGAACTGTAAAGCTGCAACAAATTAGAGAGAGTTCTGTCAGAAGGCATATCTTGAGCATGGTATCAGGTCTCCCATCACAGATTTCCCTAAAAAATAGAAGATAATAGGATAAGCAAAGGATAGAAACAATCCTAAACCTAAACAACGTCTCTCTACAACAATATAAATTTGCTAACTAACTGAAAATTAAAACCATAAGCACAATCTGTTCAGGGAGAAAAAGAAAAAGCTCAGAGTAACCAACTGCCTAATTCTTTGCACTAGACTCAACATTTCCCACAGGTCTCTTCCTTTGGGTTGCTTCATGCTCTTAGAAAGAAAATCAGAAAGTTTTCCTGGGAAATCAATGAAAATCAAAATTGTTACATTAATGCATGAGTGTGTCTTTGACACTCCACTAGAAAGTGCTATTCTCATCTCTTCTGCAGGATGTTATGTTATGGCCTGTCTCAACTAGACCCCATGGCTCCCCACATCCCACATACTTTCCTCTGGCAAAATGCAAAGGAAGTCTGTGAAGGGCAAGGTGCTGATGCTTTCCTATGCACCTATTTAAAATGCCACAAAGTCTGATAACCATGTAGCAAATATGAAACAGGGGGATTTGTTCTGGGTATCTTTCTCCGTGTTCCCAAGCAGATGGGAAACAGCATCCAACACTCGCTTGCAGTGAGCTACTGATAAATGACACCTAGCTCCTCTTAACATTTTTTCTCCTCTTCAATATTTGCCTTCACCCTTCTTCCTTCCACTTTGTACCAGATGAAGAGTATTATGCCCTTCCATTGTTTGCTTCTCTCCCACTGAAAGGATTGCCTTCTAATGCACAAATGTATCTATTTAAAGGGCAGTTACATAATTACAAAATCTGGTTCTGGATCAGAGAACAGCACAATGGATTTCTGTAATCATGTGTTAAGAAGATAACCTTTATAAAGAGGATATAATCTTGGCTCCCATTGAAGACAAGACGTGAAAGGAAAGCATAAAAGCTAGAAGTGAAATAGTATCTTCTAGCTGTAAGTCTGTGGAGCTCAATACTCACTTGTAAGCAGCAGCCATGAGGGGATCAGGAATTCTGGTGCAAAATATTTTTACGAAAAGGAAACCAATCAAAAAAAGAGAAATCATCACACTGATCAAAAGACTTCTGGTGAGACTTGGACTCAAATCCAATTCAAAATGCAGAAAAAATACTCTCCAAATTCCTGAAGGTTTGGGAGCAATTTGGACAAGCAGATAATCTAGAAACTCCTGAAAAGATGAAACACTGGCCTACAGTCAACTGCAGCAAGCATCACTTGAGCAAGTACAGACCTGCGGACCACATGATGTATATTCTAGCTTATCTATTTTTTTTTTTTTTTATTTCTTGGCAAAGCTGTGAAATGGCTCTCCAGACATCAGACTACACTGTAATTTTTACTTCATAAGAAATTTACAATTTCATATCTTTCCTAATGGGATTACCTTAATCATTTACGTTTCAGGAAATAACTTGAGTATCAATCACTCTCACTCCAACTAAGAGCACACAGAAAAGATCAAGATGAATCTAAAAGTTGCTTTATTATTAGGAGTTCATTTTTAAAGATTTAGACATGTATTTACAGGAAATCAAAGACAGCCTAAAAGACTAGTTTGCTGTGCAATGTTTAATTTTTATTACATGAGACCTAGAAATTGTTCTGTTAGAATCATTTTCCTGTACTTTTCTTCAGCACCAGCTAACCTGAATAGTCTTCCATACAGGTATGTGCATGGTTTGTGTGCATTAATTTGTGCCTGATTTTAATTGTACTAAAATTTAGATTTCAGGGACTATTTTATTGTATATAAAAACTTTCATCTACCTCCTCTTTACATGCAGCACTGCTGCAGTTACAACTTATCTACCTCTAGAAAGTGATAACTGCCTTTCATGAGCCTTTCATGAGCCATTCAGTTCTTGCTTTTGCCAGCATGACAAAAATATTTTGCATTATTTTTTTTTTAAATACTAATGATCTTCTGCACAGAAGCCAAACACCCAAGAATGCCAAGATTCATACAGAGCCACAGCGTGCCATTTGTGAACTCTGTTAAAGTAAAATGACATTATTGGGTATATCATACCTTGGCTGGGAAGAAAACTGAGCCAGATCTATCAATTTCTGAACATTTGGATAACAGAAAAAAAAGCCAACATTTTCCCACTTCCATTTTTTTTCAAAGATCGTAAGTCTAGTTAGATCTGTGTCCCATGTTGTAAGTGACGAGAATATTCTGGTTATGTGAAATTTTTACAAAACAAATAGTAATTAATGGAGAGTGTTTTTCAGGTTACCCTAATGTAAGTATAGTTCTGAAGTATATCTGTCATCAAGACTTGCTACTATTGCCAAAAATTATAGTTGCTTTCTACTTAAAAAGAAAAAAGTCAACCAATCTGCAGAACACTGCTATAGGGCAAGACCATGCAATATCCAATACACTTATTTGAAGTTCAGTTATATCATTTAACTGTGTCTAGATAAATGGATTATGATGGCACTTTCAACCCAGATTTTGCAAGTAATTGAAGAGGAGAAAGATAAATTAAGTAGATATGAGCATATGCCCATATAGGACGAATTTTTTCAGCAGTTACTTTTGAAGGATATAAGTATGATAGAACAGAAAAAGATACGCAGTTCTTTGCATGTGCCATGTTTGAAGTTGGGTATGAGGATTTGTTCCATTTAGTCTTATTTTTTATTTTCTGTTATCATTCAAGGCTTCCCTTTTTGGACATGAAAATGGTAGGTAAATTGCCTAAAAGTTCTAAATCTTTTATTATAGCAATATTTCTACCCAGCTTTCTAATACTTCTTTATGATTGCCCACAACTACGTATCAGACAGAAAAGGAAATAAAATTCTTTTTAACTTTCTTAACCTTAGCCAGTCTTCATTTACTATAATACTACTTTTATGGTTTGGTTTTTTTTTTGAGTCAAGATAGACCTAGAGCCACTAAACAATGGTTGGTTAGAAGTAATAGTAACTGTATTTCTGCTAAAAGAGTAAAATTGAAGTGCAGAGTAGCATCAAATGGGAAAAATATAATTGATTTTGGAACAAAAAACATTGCAAATAATGGAAGTGACAAATACTAAGCAGAGAAGTGAGCTTTAAATTTAATTTTCGGATGACATTGTTTTAACAGAAGAGTAAACCTAAATATTTTACAAGCATAATTTGTTTTTTGTCTTCAGAAATTCTTCCAAGAGAATCTCTTTCACACATTACATTAAATCAAGCATATGTGTACATATGCACTGTCTTTGCCTATTTCTAAAAGACTTAGCTGTGGTGTACAGCCCCCATCTTCCTCCCCATCAGTTCTTCAGGGTATTGGCCCCTACAGAAGAAACTGTGAAAGTTTTGGCTGAGGATATTTTTACATTTTTTATGTCATGGCAACTTGGACATGAGAGTTTTATTAAAAGAAGCAAAGTGCAGGAAGTGCTAGGTGAGCAATGTAAAGAAACAAAAAGAAAGTGGAGGGGAAAAGGAGAGTAAAAGGAAAGTGAGAGAGAAAGTGTGCCAGTTTGAACAAATTTAGAGGAAAATATCCTCTGACAGAAGGCAGGTTACAACCACCCTCCCCCACCAGGTTCGGGAAAAAAGACATTTTCCTCGGAGGAAAGGGAAAGAGATAAAAACTATTTATTAACAAACACACAGGAAAAGGATATTAATGCTAATATAAAACCTCTCGCTGTGGAGAGAAACCTGGGAAAATTTCAGAGTCCCTTCTGTAGATGTGGTCTCTCATCCTCCTCAGAGCTGGGTCGTGGGCCCACCTCCAGGGCCTCAGTGAAAAGTTCTCCCGATGTGTTCTGACGTTTGAAACAGTCCAGAAGAGAAGAAGGGAAAAACTGAAGTTCCAGGAAAACAAAATTAAACTCACCATCTCCCTCCGGAGAAAAGGAGCCAAAAGCTGGCTGAAAAGCAAGAAGGGCGCTTCCTCCACTCTTGCTGCTGAGAGGAGTGTGTATCTGTGTCCTTGAACAACTGTTATGAAAAGTTCACACAGTTTTTTCCTCTCCCCCCCTCTCGGGCTCAGTTTTAAAGGCACAGAAAGGCACAAAACTAATTTTTGGGCATAGAGCAGCGGTAGGGGAGACACATCATAAAGTCACCCCAAGACAGAAAGGGAGAAAATCATATGATAAAATATTGAAATAGAGAGTAGTGGAAAGAAAAATATGTTTCTGATACAGTAAATGTAACAATGTAGAGCAATGAAGAGCAAACAGAAGAATCAAAGGAGTTTTACAAGGAAGAAGAGAGACTCAATACAATTTTCTAGAAAGAATCTCTTTGGTTCCTCCCTCTCGCCAGCATAAACAGGGTTAGCTCAGCACAGGCAGATCTTAACAGTCGAAAAATCAGTAGTACAGTTTCAGTGGTACTCAAAACAGTCACATTATGTGAAAACCACTAACTAAAGTATCTAATGGAAGATTTATATTAACATTTGACTTTACAAGGACAGAATAATGTATTTACATCCACTGTAGTAGAAGCTTTACAAAAAACCTATTCTCTAGTTTCAACTTTAGCATTGTATTATATTGGACAATTGAGAATTAGTATTCACATATAACAGAATTCAGCTTTGTCAACCAACCAGATAAAATTTCCTTTTTTACCAAGTAAACTTTACTGAGCTCTAGTGTTCAGTATTACCACAGATCCCCACATTTGTTGAGATTTTGTTATATGAAAGAATGAGAAAATGTAGTAAAGTGTAGCAATGATTAAATAAAACATTTGGGATGTTTGCATTTCAAACCTTGGAACCAATTTATTTTAATCTTAAAGATCAGTTTACAGCATTAATTTTATAGGTGTGCTATGCATCATAAGATGTAGGTGTACACTGACAACTGATAATTTTGAAGAGCTAACTGAGTAGGCATAATAATAATTTTCAAATGCTTAGAGTGAATATATAAATGTGAAAGATTATAATGCATGAAACTGCTGGTAACATAATTTCAAATTAATTTATCCAAATCACTCAGAATGTTTTTCTCTTTTCCACTCTTCTCTGCTTTTTCTATATCTTAGTATTTTCTTGCAAAGAAGGTTTTTATGCACCAAAAAATTAATGAGAAGAAAGCTATCCTTAAAAAGTTTGTAAATTCCAACAGTTGTGTTCAGGGGATGGACCCTTACTCTTTTTTTTTCTTCCATCTGTGTTCAGATTTTAGTTTTGTTTCAATTTTTTTTTTCCCTGAGAGGTATTTGTTAACTTCAACCAGCACAGCTTTGTCTGTTCTGATAAATATGCACAGACAGTTTTCAGGTCGGTGAACCTTCTTAAGTGTGTCAATTGTCAGCATTTGTACTTCATCCCAATGATGAATGGAGGCATTAGAATTCAGCATTAAAATGTAGTTAGGATTGTAATGAGCAATCATTAGGAAGCATAATGGGAATCAGCAACTGGGTCTCATTTTAGGAATTTTTAATTTTTTTTTTTACTTTATTTGCTTTTATGTATTTAATTTCTTTTCTTGCTAGCAGGCAGGTAAAAACTCTGTAGCACTTATTTATATGTCTTTAAACAGACAGCCCTGTCTTCTTATCCAAGACTCATGATTTTTAAATCTGGTCTTTTTTTTTAAGTATTATCAAGTCAGAGCTAGAAAGTCCTTGCATAAAGACCACCACAGTCCATTCACACACAGATCCTTTGATTCAAAATTCTGCTTTGTACCTCAACTGTATGTCCTCACTGAGCATAAATTTTTAAATAAATGAGCCATCCCTGCACATAAATGCAAATAGATACAACTACATTTTTAGAAATGAGTAGTTTAGTACTCTCAGGTGGCTCTATAGCGAACAATTGCAAAACTGAAAACTAATACGAGTGAATTTCACCACCTTTTTTCTCTCCGAAGTTTGCAAAATACTTTCTATATCCCAGCTAAGGTTACTGTATAATACAATGATAACATTAAGGAAATGACTACTCAAGGTCTCCCCCTAATTTGTCGATGTGAGATTTGATTCTTTATGAATTAATACTGATTAAATCCTGTGGTTTTCAGTCTGCAGATTTGAAATTTTATAATTTCTTGTTCAAGCATTTTAAGTTCTACTAAGACATACTTTTAGGAAAAAAAAATTGTCTTCTTCAATAAAAGTACACTTATAGTAGTGCTTACTTTTTCAACTTTTTTTGAGCAGATGGTGAGTTAAACACACCCATGGATACTTTTTCATTGAAAAGACTGAAAACACTGGGGACAAGAAAAACAAAACTATGTCATTACTAATCAATAAATCACAGCACCATGTAGTTTCTAACACAGGATAAGTGGGTATACAGAAGAAGATCACTATTCAATCCCAACTATGCATTAACCAGGAAACTTGTGAAAAACATAGCTAGAACACAAAAATCCTGGAAAGACCTTAAGACTGAATCTGGACAATCCATCTAACAGCTTTTTCTGTACTTTGAATGTATATGAAAAAAAAAAAGAGAAATTGGCATCTGTCTATGAACGGAATAAAAATACCAGGACAGCTGAAAATATATAGCTGTGGGGTGACAAGATCACTCTACATATACTTGGTCTGTACAGAAGCATCACCTTGAAGGTTTATTAACCTGATTTTAGAAAACATGAAACTTGACAAAATATCAGGAATGAAACTTGCAATTGTACCATGGGTCTTGAGTAATCATGAATGTATTTTCTGCAACTCTGTCCTGAAAAACAGTTAAAACTAAGTCTATACCCAGAAACCCATTTTTGTATAAACAAAAAACTGTTTTATTTTTTTTCCCCCATCCCATCATTACCCTCTCCATCTCCTAGCTTATTTCCTTCTGTGAGTGATGTCTAACCCTCTGTTCTCACTCATAGCTGTTTTGGATTCCTAAGGCTTCTTCCCATGCTAGCAACACATTACACAAATACAGGGCACAATTCTATAACAAAAAAATGAAACAATCAAACCGTGCGATGAACAGAGTAAGGGGAACCTGATTTAGTAAGCAGAAGTACACTCACTCCTGGGCACCTCATCCGAACCATCAACATCATCTACTGTCTTGACCAGCCCTGTGAGTCCTGAGTGGCCATAGTCACGTCTCTCATAACCATTCTTCATTCCAGAGTTACATCTTTCTGGCTTGCATCATAATTGTATAATGGGAGGGGTTTGTTCCTTTGGAAATGCAGGCTAATTCCCCCTTTTCAAGCTTGCTGATGACTTTCTCATATACAAACTGCAGTGGACTAAAATACAGCACGGGGATATTCACTTTCACCTTTGCCATCGACAGAGTGACTATGGTTAAACCCCAGCAAGCAAAAACAATTCTGTTGAGAACTTTGTTTTCTTCAGTACCTTAAAGATCTTTGCTGCTCATACTCAGGCAACTGCAAAATCTAAATCATCATGAGTTGTGTGATATTTGTTATGGAGTAACCTAACAGCAATTGATAAATACAATAAAGTGTTTTCTAAAATAGGTAATCTAGGTGTGACAGAGTGGATGCATTTGTCTTTTTTGTAAAGATCCATGCATGGCATCCTGGTTCTGCCCAGAACATCGTTAATTTTTGCAGTAGCTGAGAGGGGGCATGGCCAGAACCTGGAGGTTATTCTCTACCACCTCAGCTTATTGCCAGGACCAGGGGAAAGGGCCTCTCTTCCAGGGGGAAGGAGTACCTCTTGGTGGACCTCCAGTGGCAGAGGGAGACATCCAGTACTGTCAGTTATAGAGGTTTTTTTTTTGTTGAATTGTTTCCTTTCTTGTACTCTCTGTCATTAGTCGGGTTGCTGTCACTGTTAATTTTCTTATCTCATTACTATTTCCAGTAAATTGTTCTTATTTCAGCCCATGATCTTTGCCTTTTGTGCCTCCAATTCTCTCAATCATGCCCGAGGGGGAGGGGGAATCAAGAGAGAGAGCAGTGAGTGGTTTGGAGAGCCTTGGTGGGGACACTGAATTAGGGAGTACCATTCCTAAACCATAACACATGGTAACACTGTTGAAGCAACTTAGTCTAGTGAATCATGCACCATTTCTTTCCAGCTGTGGTTCCATAACTAAGACAGATTACTAAAAATTTTTCTTCTTCATGGATTTTCTCCATATGCATAGCTTCAATTTTACCCTTTCATGCACATTAAATGCCCCGTTGGGAGTCTGGGAAAAGAATGGCTAAGAAAAAAGAAATTTTAATTAAGTCTACTGTATGACATGGGCTCATGGCCTTGATCTTCTCCATACCATCTGTCAGATTCCAGCTACTGCTGTAGGGAAGCTCCTAAAGAGTGAGTCAGCTGAGAAAGAGAGAGTTCATTTCTCCTGCAGACTGTTTTCCATCTATATGGTGCCAAGTTCTTTATAAAGATCTGTAGTGTTTTCTTTTCAATTTCCTGGTGTGGTTGCCATCCATGACACTTCATTAGGTGTAATGGCTTCTCATTTTATAATCTGGCTCTTTGTTACATTTTACAAAAGAAGAATCTTGTTTACTTTTATTTCCCATTTATGAAAATTAAAACAATAAAATACTTTTGCTTAAAGGTTGCGTTTTAATTCAGAAATAGATTTTTAACTCAAAAACATTATAGATGGAAGAATGGTTCAAACTGTTGCATAGTTCCAGGTGCCTTAACTCCACCATCCCTGTACCATCTATTTCCACTGTCAAGTATGTTCATGTCCCAAATAGACAGAGGAGTTTTTGAGAGGGGATGAAGACGGAGGAAAGAGCCATTTTATTTCTACACCTTTCATCTGTCTTTAACACTCTGTCTACCTCTCCTGAGAACCCACTTTTAATATGAAAATCCAAGCATGGTTCAAAATTAATAATTCTTTTAAAAATTAGATTTCAGATTAAATATATTTTTAGACTAGCCTTAGCTGTTATAATTACAATGATTTTGCATTGAATGGAAGTCCAACTAGAAGTGTATTCCCCCTCCTTTAAAAATATGCATACACTGCTAAACTAGCACATTTAGAAAGAGCAGTAGAAGAATTTTAGACATTATGAGTCCAAAATTGAGCCTGCTAATCTTTAGACTACAATTGGTATTTGTCTGTCACTGTCTGACTTTGGTCTTCATTTTATCAGAGTTTAACAGCTATGCATAATTCTATTTTCCAGGAGACTGACCAACATTAGCCTACTGCACCCATCATCAAAGGGTCTTTCATTTCTTAGCAGAGCAGTGGGCAACAGTTCTCATTACAGTGATTTCATTTCCTGCCTCTCTTCCTGGTGGTGGTTTGGATTTCTCCAAGCACTCCCTTTGTCATCACAATCTTTAAATGATACCAGGCAGAAAAGGAAAGCATTCCACTGCTGTTATTTTTATGTGCATACATCTAGCACTCCTTCATGCATCTGTTGCTAAATATTGTGTGTTGAGTTGCTTAGGATGTGATCAGAAAGAGCATGAATCTGAGCACTGTATTGGTATGTGAAATAATCCTGATAGATATGCTTTAAGGATGAATTTTTCTGCTAAATTAAAGCTTGGAAAAAAACAGTATTTCAAGAGGGGGAAAAAAACTCCACAAATTGATCACACTGTGGGACTTACCCTTTATTTCTTAGTATGAAAGAAATCCCTACTGAGCAGCCCCACTGACATAAAATAAGGAGAATTCTCACAGGATTTGCAGTTGTTGGATCAAGCTATCACATACATTGCTTTTGCAGTTGTTTTTTCTCCATAAGGAGGTTTTATTTTTCTCTTCCTTCTCTCTTTGAGGGAGCTTAACCCCACAGTGAAGTCAAAATCATTTTACTTATGTGATGCCGCAGCAAAAATCTGTGCTCCTATGGAAATGAATTTGATACCACAAATTCAGCAGTGCAACTTCACTGTGGGGATCAAGTATGAAAGGGAGACTGGCTGAGAACAAGCAAGCTTTTAATCTCTCCCATAATTATCGAGTGTGGCAAGATGGATTATGAAGAACAAATGAAGGGTGAATATTTTAATTATTTTCAGTCTACTATGTTTCAGTTTCTTAAGCCCATCATTACTGTTCTGTTTAGTTAGGAAGCATATATAAATATGAAGTATAAACTACACAAAAGTCCATGTCTTAGGCATTCTTACAGGTGACAGTTATGAATGACAAAGGTCAAAGAAAAACCCATGTTCACCTCTTTCTATCTTCTCATTTGCATTCGAAGGAATTGGTGAAAATGTTGGAATCTCTCCCCCTGCATGAATTAAATATTTGGGGACGCACACGTTTCACAAGGAAAAGATTACGCTTTAGGTGCAAATCAAAATTGTTGGTCACTACTACATACATTATATATGAGTGTAATTCCTTACCACTTTAAAAAAAAACAGAATATACTCAGCCCAACCAATCAACCAACCAAATAAATTAAAAAAACCCTCAAGGACACGGAATAACATTTTTGTTGTAGACAGTCATGTTCGCAGTATAGGCAGAAGTCAAATTAGGTTATTCAGTATAATAAAAAACCAAACTGATTTTCTTTCTCACCTGTAAGAAATCTCCATTCTCTGGGAGAAAATACTCTAGGAATAAAAATAAAATTATACTAAACAGTTTTCAATATAAGCACAGGGAAAAGGACAGCATATGCAAGTGAAAAACCCTGACAATGGCAAGTCCATCATGCAGTATTTTGCTAACTGTATTATTAATAAAATAAGCAGTGTAAGAGACAGCATGGTCTAATTAGTAGGGGTCTGTCTGTGATTAAGGACAGCTGTAAAATGGTTGGTCTGGGGAAGAGTCAGCTAATTTTTCTGGGCATGATGAACTGGCTAACTCTGGCACACATGATCCTGTTCACTTAAAGCAGTTCATTCAAGGCAACAGAATGCTGCACAGTGCATTTATTTCCTTAGGAAACTAGATGTCTTCTCTTTGCCTTCCTTTCTTATTTCTTCCCTGTCTCATCTTACACCTGAAGTTCTCTGTAGCCTGCATAGCCTCTTCTATCCTAGTAGATATTAATTCTGATTACATCTTTTAGGTGTATGCAATGGTCAAACAATAGCTAAATCACACACAGTAATTAAAAAAAAAAACCCCAAACACCCCCGAACACCCCAAACACCAGTGAACAATCAACTTCCACACACAGACCAAAAGGTGAGCTGCATAACACCACATTAAAAAAGGCCTGAAACAAATATCTAATCCCCTAGAGAAGAAAAAGTTTGAATGATTTCTCTGACAGTTAAAAATAAATAAATAAACAAACAAATAAATAAATGTGTAATATAACCTCTTGTTACCGCTATAAGGACAATTCTCTTTCCTTGGCTTGTAAGCGAATTCTGTTCTAGTGGCAAAAGTGACCTATATGGCTGAAGTTATCTTAAGGAGTAAAAAAGCCAAAGGAGCTGATGGGCAACAAAACACTTTGCAATAATTGGATTCTGCTTCTTTGGTCAAGTTTTCACCAATTACTTCTGAGACGTTTCATATTTTCAGTTGTTTAACCCAGTTCAAAACTCAGAAAAAACTTTAGATGAGAAAATAGTCAATTTTGTTCTAAATGATAGACTGATGTATATTAACGATACAAAGATACAGAGCACCAATTTTAGAACTGAACTAAGTGCACAAGATGACTTTTATTGATTTTTTTCTTTCCTTTTAATATATGTTCCCAGCATTTAAGGAAAGCTACAGACTTAGGATCTGATTTTCTGAAGTATCATAGCAATAGGATCTGCATCCATTGCAGGGCTCCCACTGCACTGTCAGCCTGCAGGTGGTCATCCTGCAGAAGGAAGAACGTAATTTCATACCCTGTGGCTGTGAATGGAATTATCATATAAAGTTCTATTTTAAGGTCTAATCTGGATTTATCTTTATTCCATCTTTCATTCTCTTGTTATTGCTTCCTTCTTTAACCATCTTCGCTTCTAATAGACTAGTGATTGTATTATTCAACACAAATGAGTTGGCAAGAGTGCAAAGTCAAAAAGAGAACTAGTTCTGAGCCAAAATATGAAATAAATATCTTAATTTCAAGCTACAAATGGAGTCTCACATTGTCTTATCCAAACTCAAAAGCATAAAAATTCCGTCTTTTACGCTAGAGATTAACTGAAGATGTATCAGAGATGCAAAATAACAAATTACAAAACAAAATAGTCATGTGCATACAAATACAAATCTGGTTAGAGGGGAGAGACAGAAGGAAATCTGTATGCTGTTAGGAAGAAAAAATGGAGGGTTGGGATTTCCCAGTTAATTATACAATGTTCACTACCTGCTTTGCAGAAGCACAGTAAACACAATTAGCTTTGAGCATGATATGTGAGATAAAAAAGCAGAACTGACAATAGCATAAAACAGAGCCTTTGCTTGCCTTCCTTCAGTGACAGCACCAAGCACCCCGATGTCAGCTCTACAAAGAGAAATTGTGTCAACTGCACTCTCTGATGACCACTATCTCCCCATCCAAGAGACATTCCAATTTCTTCCTGCACTAAACTTTAGCTTCCCAAAGCTACAGCTGCCAAATTACAGGATCCTTTCCACATTATGAATCTGTTCCCTTAGGAAAGCTGGTATTTTCTTATTTCACTTTTGACCTTTTCCCGTAACTGTAAGAGAGGATGATAATTGATCCTATGGTAGAAGAGGAAG